>NC_134357.1:154397360-154697360 GCF_048569485.1 Anomaloglossus baeobatrachus | reverse complement strand
AAGGAGTGCCTGGCGCTTAAGTGGGCCTTGGAGTCCCTGCGCTATTACCTGCTGGGACGGCAGTTTCGCTTGGTGACTGATCACTCTCCGCTGGTCTGGATGAGGTCCGCCAAGGAACGGAATGCCCGGGTTACCCGGTGGTTCCTTTCTCTGCAGAACTTCCGGTTTACGGTTGAACACCGGGCCGGTAGGTTGCAGGGCAACGCCGATGCCTTGTCCCGCGGCCCGTGTTTGATGGCGGGAGTTCAACCCCGCACGCTTGAACTGAGGGGGGGGTATGTTAGACTGTGACCGGGGTTATCTATGACGGCCGGTACGTCTCGCCCCGGTTGTGCTCACTCCATGATAGAAAGTAACTCCACTCCGGGTTTAATGCTGTTTCCCTACAGGCTGAAAGGAGGGTTAAAAGGGAACAGGAAGATGGGCGTGGTCGCCTAGTGTGTGAGGGAGTGAACACAACTCCCTGAGTATCTGCCGGAGAAACAAGTGTATGCTGTATTGGACTTGTGATTTGTGCAATAAACCGGGTGCTGTGACCCTTGGTGCCTGGATCCCGTGTCTTCTGCTACACAGCCGACCACGCTACCTCACAATACACACACACACACACTGTATATACGCGCAGACACACTTTCTTCCCCTGGCTGTGTAGAGCTGCTGCTGTCTCTGTGTGATTGCTCTCAGTGCACATCCACTGGGAAGAGGCAGGGAGGAGGGTTTGGGTGGGAGCAGAGTGGGTGTATTAGACACAATGGGTGTGTTAGATAAGCTAGACACCGCCCTAGAGCCACAAAGAATTCTGGGACTTGTAGGAACTGAACACAGGAAGTCAGAGGAGAGATTAACCCCATCAGATCTGGAGCCAGCAATGAGCATGTGCTGCTAGTGCACAATAAAAGGTAATTTTGCTGAAAAAACATAATAGATGTGTTGAGGGGCACATATTAGCAAGATTTATCAGAAAAAAAAATCAGTTTTGGTAACTGGACAACTTCTTTAAAGACAAATTCACAAAAACACATACACTACCGTTCAAAAGTTTGGGGTCACATATATTTCCTTATTTTTGAAAGAAAGCAAATTTTTTTCTATGTAGTTAATATTAAATTAAACAGAGATACACTCTATACATTGTTAGTGTGGTAAATGACTATTCTATTCTAGCTGCAAACGTCTGTTTTTTAATGCAATATGTACATAGGTGTATAGAGGCCCATTTCCAACAACTACCACTCCAGTGTTCTAATCGTACATTGTGTTTGCTGTGTTAGAAGGCTAATAGATGTTTAGAAATCCCTTGAAAACCCTTGTGCAAGTATGTTAGCACAGCTGAAAACAGTTTTGCTGATTAGAGAAGCTATAAAACTGACCTTCATTCGAGAATTACATTGGTTGGTTCCATTAAACTCTCAAAATGGCCAGAAAAAAAAAACTTTCATGTGAAACTCGACAGTCTATTTTTGTTCTCAGAAATGAAGGATATTCCATTGCTAAGAAACTGAACATTTCCTACAACGGTGTGTACTACTTCCTTCAGACGAGAGCACAAACAGGCTCTAACCAGAGTAGAAAGAAGTGGGAGGTCTCGCTGCACAACTGAGCAACAACACAAGTACATTAGAGTCTCTGGTTTGAGAAATGGACGCCTCACAGGTCCTCAACTGGCATCTTCATTAAATAGTACTCACAAACTGCCAGTATCAACATCTACAGTGAAGAGGTGACTACGGCATGCTTGCCTTCATGGCTGAGTAGCAAAGAAAAAGCCATATCTGAGACAGGCTAACAAAAGAAAAAGATTAATATGGGCAAAAGAACACAAATATTGGACAGAAAAAAAGTATTATGGACAGATGAATCAAAGTTTGAGGTGTTTGGATCACACAGAATAATATTTGTGAGATGCAGAACTACTGAAAAGATGCTGGAAGAGTGCCCAACGCCATCTGTCAAGCATGGTGGAGGTAATGTGATGGTCTGGGGTTGCTTTGGTGCTGGTAAAGTGTGAGATTTGTACAAGGTAAAAGGGATTTTGAATAAGGAAGGCTATCACTCCATTTTGCAACACCATGCCATACCCTATGGACAGCGCTTGATGGGAGCCAATTTCATCCTACAAAAGGACAATGACCCAAAGCACACCTCCAAATTATGCATGGACTATTTGGGAAGAATCAGGCAGCTGGTATTCTATTTGTAATGGAGTGGCCAGCCCAGTCACCAGATCTCAACCCTATTGAGCTGTTGTGGGAGCAGCTGGACCGTATGGTACGCAAAAAGTGTCCATCAAGCCAATCCAACTTGTGGGAGGGGCTTCTAGAAGCATGGGGTGAAATATCTCCAGATTACCTCAGCAAATTAACAGAATGCTAAAGGTCTGCAAAACTAGAATTGTTGCAAAGCAGCATTCTTTGACGAAAGCAAAGTTTGAAGGAGAAAATTATTATTTCAAGTAAAATCATTATTTCTAACCTCGTCAATGTCTGGACTATATTTTCTATTCATTATGCAACATAATTGATAAAAGTATGGTTTTTCTTGGAAAGGACAAAATTGTCTGGGTGACCTCAAACTTTTGAACAGTAGTGTATAAACAGACATAAGGGCTCGTGCGCATGTTGCGTAATTGCATGCATTTACGCTGCGTATAGCACTGCAGTGTAAATGCATGCGTCCTGCATCCCCTGCACAATCTATGTAGATTGTGCATATTCCGTGCGCACGATGCTTTTATGAACGCAGCGATTTGGGTGCTAAAATTTTGACTCAAATCCGTGCGATCATAAAATGAGCATGTCAATTATTCCGTGCGCTATGGATGCAGCTCCCACTCTGTCTATGGTGGTTGAAGCAGCCATAGCGCATGAAATCGGCTTTTTTTGGACAGCAAAACTGCATCCATTATGCAGTGTTTCTGCAGTGATTTGACGCGCACATGTACTGTCAAATCGCTGCAGAATATTCAGCAGGTACGTGCGCATGAGCCCTTAATCTATACACAGTCATATACACTGACATACATACACGCACACACAGACACATTAGAGATATTATTAATATAGGGAAGTCGGGGCAACAGCCTCACTCACCTCCCCCGCTTGTCTCCAACCAGCTACTCCTGGACATGTGGCTGTACCGCACTGATTGGTGGCCATCACTAACACACGTGGCCGGGCTCAGTGCACGCTGACACTGCTGTATATACGTCACAGGAGGGGCTGGGGACTTACCCATTACTGGGGGGCATACAGCTTGCCGAATTATGCTGCGGTTCCTCTCTTCATTTGTATGACGGTAGCACAACACACGCTAGCTCTGCCCATAGATGAATGCCCCTGCACACAGCATTCAGCAGTGAACAGAGGCGTAGCTAGTGGTTCAGCTCAGGGGGGAGCGAAACATCTGAATGGGCCCCTAACCAGGTAACCGGCACTTCCAAGCACTATGAAGCAGGATGTACACGTCCCGACATCAAAGAGGTCTAGGGCACATGACTGGAAGTGCCGGGAACTTCTGATCATGTGCACTGACCCTCAACCTAGCATCTGAGACGGTGACAACAGTCACAGGTATGCAAAGTGTGCCGACCCTGCAGCGGATCGAACCGCTCGGATCCGGAGGTGGTGAGGTGGTGATGATTACTTATGGCTCGAGCGTCTCCGGGGGCTAGGGGCCACACTGAAATGGAAAGAGGGGGCTATGTACAGGGGAAATATAGTTAGTTTGTGACACCACCCGTGGTGTATGGTAATTGGGAGTACCGCCACTGTCGTTAGGAGTAACCGGTGTGATGGAGTGGGGCAGCAAGGTGTCATTGCCCTCCACGGGTAGGGCTTGCCCTGGGACTCTGGATGAAGCTCTTGGTTGCAAGGTGTCACTGGTTGCAGGGGTTAACTGAATACTCACTCAACAAGAAAGCAGACACTGACAACCGGATAAACCAAGTCTCTGGTCACCTCTTGGGGAAGCTCGTCCGGGTCCCGTCCCCTGCAGCACTGCCTGGTGGTTCATGACCTGACTCCTGGCACAAAATTTAGATTGTCCGTTGTGGCCCGGTAGCTTGGAGCTTTCCGGGCCCCGCTCCCCACTGTGGCTATGTGAAGGAGCCTGCTCTCAGGAGCTCACGCTTGGGATTTCAGTGGGCCGCTTGTTTGGAAAGCCCTATCCCCCTTGTTGCGCTAGTGCCCCCAATCTCTGAGCTTCGTGGGAACAGTCCATAAAGGTCCTGTCCTCCGCAGGTTAATTGCAGGGTCGCCTTAAGCTTCTCCTCGACCTAGGGTCCGTGTACCCCGATGTGCCTTCAGGCCCGGACCGGTGATAGGACTAGGCTGCTGGCCATCCTCCGTGACTGGTTCCAGGCACCTAGCCTCAATCCCCTGCGACTGGGGATCCAACTCCTCTTGGTCCAGACCACCATCTGCGACCTAGTCTGCTTCTTCCCTGGGAGCTCCAACTCCCAGCTCCCTCCGAGCTTCTCACAGCTCGAGGGCTACTCTGCTTCTGCCTGTCAGCACTGCTCTGTGCTCCACTTCTTCCCTCGCTGACTTCCCCCCTCCCACCACTCTGTCTGACCCCTAAGTGAACTGCCCTATTCCAGCTTAAGCAGCCCACTGGTGTGCCTGACAGGGTGTGGTGCGAGGTCTAACTAGGATTTGTGAATGCTGGTGGAGGCAATACTGCAGGATAGAGACCGAAAACCATGGGGGTTTGAGCCCTGCACGGGGAGGGAACGATTGTGCAGAACCTGTGACGACCTGAATAGTCCAGGGCGTCACACATGTCACCACTCATGATGCCTGGCAATGGGCATTGAATAGCATGTTAGCGACTGTGTCAGGGCCCGGCAGCTTAGGGGCCCGCAGCCGCCTGGCAGATCAGCAGCCAGCTCCTTTCTGTGAGAGGAGTTGCGCCAATCTGGCGCAGACCACGCAGCCACTGTATGACCCGTTGTCGCCGCCGCTGACACCGGGGTCCCACAGCACTGTGTCAGCGGCGGCAGCGGCACCGGGCTCCCGTCATCGCGCACAGCAATAATGAAGCGTGGAGCGGCCAGTGCAGCTCGACGCTCCATCATAAAGCAGAACCCCCCTCCCCCCCACCATGCCTGTACGGCGGCTGTGCTCAGAGCACAGGACAGGAGGAAGCCGACGGCAGCAGCAGGGGAACAAGGAGAGGTGAGGACGGTGCAGCGCTGGAACGAGGAGAGAGGTTATAGAACTTGTTTGGTTTTTTTTCTAATCCGTGTGTACACGGTGGCCAGGGGCCATGGGGGGCTGCATTATACATGGAGCATGGGGGGGCTGGCTGCAATATACATGGAGCATGGGGAGCTGGCTGCATTATACATGGAGCATGGGGGGGCTGCCTGCATTATACATGGAGCATGGGGAGCTGCATTATACATGGAGCATGGAGGCTGCCTGCATTATACATGGAGCATGGGGGGGCTGGCTGTATTATACATGGAGCATGGGGAGCTGGCTGAATTATACATGGAGCATGGGGCAGCCTGCATTATACATGGATCATGGGGGGGGGTGGCTGCATTATACATGGAGCATGGGGAGCTGGCTGAATTATACATGGAGCATGGGGGGGCTGCCTGCATTATACATGGAGCATGGGGAGCTGCATTAAACATGGAGCATGGGGGCAGCCTGCATTATACATGGAGCTTGGGGTGACTGGCTGCATTATACATGGAGCATGGGGGACTGGCTGCATTATACATGGAGCATGGGGGGCTGCCTGCATTATACATGGATCATGAAGGCTGGCTGCATTATACATGGAGCATGGGGGGCTGCATTATACATGAGGGGCTGTCTGTATCATACATGGAGCGTGGGGGGCTGCCTGCATTATACATGGAGCATTGGGAGCTGCATTATACATGGAGCATGGGGGCAGCCTGCATTATACATGGAGCTTGGGTTGACTGGGTGCATTATACATGGAGCATGGGGGGCTGGCTGCATTATACATGGAGCATGGGGGGCTGCCTGCATTATACATGGATCATGGGGGCTGGCTGCATTATACATGGATCATGGGGGCTGGCTGCATTATACATGGAGCATGGGGGGTTGCATTAGACATGAGGGGCTGTCTGTATTATACATGGAGCGTGGGGGGCTGCCTGCATTATACATGGAACATGGGGGGCTGCATTATACATGGAGCATGGGCTGGCTGCATCATACATGGAGCATGGGGGCAGCCTGCATTATACATGGAGCTTGGGTTGACTGGGTGCATTATACATGGAGCATGGGGGGCTGGCTGCATTATACATGGAGCATGGGGGGCTGGCTGCATTATACATGGAGCATGGGGGGCTGCCTGCATTATACATGGATCATGGGGGCTGGCTGCATTATACATGGAGCATGGGGGGCTGCATTATACATGAGGGGCTGTCTGTATTATACATGGAGCGTGGGGGGCTGCCTGCATTATACATGGAACATGGGGGGCTGCATTATACATGGAGCATGGGCTGGCTACATCATACATGGAGCATGGGGGGCTGCCTGCATTATACATGGAGCATGGGGGGCTACCTGCATTATACATGGAGCATGGGGGGTTGCCTGCATTATACATGGAACATGGGGGGTCTGCATTATACATAGAGCATGGGCTGGCTGCATTATACATGGAGTATGGGGGCTGCCTGCATTATACATGGAGCATGGGGGGCTGGCTGCATTATATATGGAGCATGGGGGGCTGGCTGCATTATATATGGAGCATGGGGGGCTGCCTGCATTATACATGTGGCATGGGGGGCTGGCTGCATTGTACATGGAGGTCTATGGGGCTGCATTATGCAACATGACGGACACCTTATACATGGACTATATGGGTGCATTATACATGGAGGAGTATGGGGCTTCATAACACATTGACTTGCATGGCCGATTTTGATCCGACCCTCAGATTAAAATCTGACTCTTCTTTGATATTTTCTGTAGATCACTTTGGTCTGAGGAAAAAAAAAAAATCAAACATGTGAATGACCCTGTAGACTGTCAAAGGTACGAATGCTAGTCCTGAACAACACAGATTACATTTGTACACAAGAGAAAAGGTTTTGGTACCGTGTTAGCCAGTTGAAAAATGATTGATTGTTCTCAGTGAGAGAAACAAAATTATAATCTTGTGATACCTTTTAATGGCTAACTAAAATAAAATAAAATGATGTTACAAAGCAAGCTTTCGAGACATCTCAGGTCCTTTCATCAGGCATGGTATGACATATCTTCAGATATTTTGTCATTCATGCCTGATGAAGGGACCTGAGATGTCTCGAAAGCTTGCTTTGGAACATCATTTTATTTTATTTTAGTTAGCCTTTAAAAGGTATCACAAGATTATAATTTTGTTTCTCTCACTGAGAACAATTAATCACTTGTAAATGAGGCCCTATATGCACTGGATTGAACCTGGCCACAGGACAGGCATATTAGGCTATGTTTACATAGTGCATCTTTTACTGCATTTTTGGTGCATATTTGAGGTTACAAAGATGCACCTAAATGCATGTGTGATGCCCCAGGGCTATGGGGTACTTGGTCCCGGGCCATATATGTACGGGGGATGCTGTGTCACGGTTGTGTAAGGGCCGATGCTCGGTTCTGTGACCCTAGGGGTCACTTTTTAAAAGGGGATATAAACAGGGGAGATTAAAGAGTTTATATTGTGACGCCACTTGTGGGTTGCGGTTATGGTGATGGAACCCCCGCTGCACAGTCTTTTACCACTGGGGCTGATGGTGGTGGCAGCCTAGATGGTAGGCCCTCCGCAAGTAGGGCCGGGCCCCAGGGAGTGAATGGTGGGATCCGATGCAGAAAGAAAGGAGAGCACACGATGGGGATGCAGTGCAACTGTTGTTTTACTCACTGGGTTGTTGATGCTGCTGCGCTGATGACGTCTGGTTCTGACTCCTGGTCCCTTTTGTTCCAGTGCCGGTATAGTAACCTGGTGGCCTCTTTCCCCAGCTTTCTGGTTGGTGGAACCCCATAGCTTGGAGCGTCTGTGGGTCCCCTACTGCCTGTCGGCAGTCTCTCGTCCGTACGGTGGGCAGTGTGAACCCTGTAGGGTCAGTGTTCTGTTCCAGTCCCTGGCTCTATCTTTACTCCTGGTGCCCCCAGATTCTTCGGTCAGTAAGGTCCTTGAAGGTCCCCTCACTGTGCAGGTATTTGTCAGGTAGCCTCTAGTGTTCACCTGACCTAGGGCCCTGTGCCCCGTCGGTGCTCTGGTTCCAGGGGTACCTGTCTGTACCCTCACTGGCAACCACTCTCCTGCGCCACCTAGGTCACTGCTACACGACCCCATCTGGAGACACGTCCGTCCCCTTCAACTGTCACTACTGGACTAACCCGTGTTTCTGTCTGTCTCCTCCCACCTGGTCGTCGGCTAGTGGACTGGACTGGCTCCACCCCTGAGTGGCCATCCATTGGGTCCCAAACTAGTCAGTTATCCATGGTTGGGAGAGGGAACTGGGGTTAATTATGTGTTTTGGTGGTACCGGCACTGGTCTTCCAGGTCCATGGGAGTAGGCCCTGCATCTTTGTCAGGATGCAGTACTTTGTAGTGCCCTGATGGATTGAGGGGTGCTACACATGCATTTCCTTCTCCCAGCAAAGTCTAAGAGATTTCTATTTTGCTGTCTACGCATCTTTGTTTGACTGCATCTTGGCTGTGTGTTTGAAGATGCAGCCAAGATGCAGCATGTCAATAGATGTGATTTAAAAAAAACGCATTGGGCAAAATGTGGTAAAAACTCGTAAAAAAATGCATGCGATTTTTGATGAGTTTTTGCCGCGGGTGCATTTTTTGTGCGTTTTTTAGGGCCAAAAATGCTACATCTTTGTGGTTAGAAAAGATGCAGTATCTGAACATAGCCTTATGTACAGTACTTGATGCACAGGGCCATATAAATACCATGACATCCTGCAACCAAACACAGGGGTTGATCAGTCTAGTGCTGGATTCTATATTGGTCACGCTGATGTACGTAGTGATTTATTACAGCAGACCCAACTTTCCTGCCGATCTGTTGACGCTGGAGCCAATAACCATGCACTGACAGATTGACCCTGATCAATGTTAAAGTTCAGTCTGCTGCAATAAATCTCACTGAGCTTCAGCAGAGCGACCGCAGACACAGTATAGGACTGGTCCTGCCCTTTTAGGAGGTGAGTAGCGTTCTGCCACCTCCTTGCTGCACCGTGAACACAATCTCACACTTACTGATTAGATATGAACGAACCAGTGGAAATTCAGGTTCTGTGTTTCCAGCAGAACTTTATTAAAGTTTGGTTCCAACACGCCCACACTGGGGCCTGGGGGTTACTCGTTACCGGGCCGGCTCTGTTCTGCTCGGTGGATGTCACGGCGACAGGACCCGGTTCCGTGACCCCGGCGGTGTCGTTTAAATAAATGGCTGATGATGATGATGGTGGGGATTATTTACAGGGGAGATGTCGTGACGCCACCTGTGGTATGCAGCAAGATAGGTGTCGCCGCTGCTGTTCAGTTTTCCCTGGGGCCAGTGGTGACACAGCAGAGATGGAATCACTCTCCACAGGTAGAGCTGGGCCCCAGTGCTGTTGGGAGTAGTTGTCTGTGTGTCGCCCCCGTGCCAGCACCCGGGCTGCTCGGATCTGGATCCGCGGTGGCTCGAGGGGTCTCCGGACCCGGGGTCGTGCAGCCCCTCAAATAAAGGGGGGGGGGGGAGTATGTACAGGGGGATTAGAAAGTTTGTGACGCCACCCACGATGCGTAGTAATGTGAGAGACCACCGCTGCCGTTGGGGATCCCGGTGATGATGGTGTGGCAGCCTGATGTTACACCCCTCCGTGGGTAGGGGGTTTGTGTCCCGGCCCGTTGGATGGATGGTATTTGGGTGCCGTTGGGGATAGGAACAGGGGTTTTCAGTGTACTCAGTCAAGCCAGGAATAACAACACCGACAGCTTGTGAACCAGAGTTCTGAGTAACACTGTAGCTTGTAAGGAGCACGCTTGGGTCCATGGCCTTGGTGTTGCTGTTAGCCTTGAAGCTTCATCTGCTTTGATGGGCTCCATCCGATCCCGGATAGTTCGGAGGCACAACCTGGTACACCCTTCTGTGTTCCTTTCCTGATCGTCTTCTTGTATTGACCTCTCCCGCCTGTCCTGTGCCTGTACACACAGAGCCCCAAGCCAGTGTCCGCGGACCCTGTCATTTGGCTTGAAGCTCTATCCCTTGGCCCTATATGGTCACCTTTTCACTAGATGTGTGTGGATGCGGCTTTGGCACTTGAAGCAACCTCAGCCTCCGGTTTGCTAGCTGAGTCATAAAGTTCTGCACTAGTTGAGGGGCTGGTCCCATACTGTGGCCAAGTCCCTCCACTCCGGTATATCGTATGTGGAATGAGGCCACGGGAGTATGGTACACTTCCCGTGGGCTCTAGGACCCTTTCTGTCATGTGCCTGGGCCTAGCTGCTGCAGGTCAAGACCACAGGTCTTCACTCCTCCACTGCTCCTTCCTGACTGGGCAACTTTCTACAGTGTGCTCCCACTAACTAGACTCCGCCTCCCAGCCTGGCTCGGACTGTGCATTCCAATGGCACATCAAAGGTGCAACTGGCCCTAACCACGGTCCAGTGGAGTGTTGCTAATGAGAGTGTCTGTGTTGTGTGAATACTGGTTTGTGACCCCCTCCTTACCCGGGAATGGGATACTACACCTCTGGCTGAGATGCAGTACCTCTGTGGCGACTGAAGCCTAAGGGATGCCACAGTTTTGTTTCTGGACTTGACCTGAACTTCATTTAAAGTCACTGATTGGCAGTTTGGGTCTCCGCCCACATTCAGGCGGCGATAAACATCCCTTCTGGAGGAAGGTGGGTGGTTTTTTTTCTAATTTTTTTCTGTGGTGCACACTACATCCGATCATGCTTTTGTTACCCCCAGTGTGCACCATTCATACACTAATCTCAACAATTGAAAAAACTTTGTATAATCATTTTTTCAAGAAGGAGCAAACAGTCCTAAATATATGAAACAATCTTTATTCAATATATATATAACCACACACACATAAAAAGATGTATACAGCAACAGAACCGACTAGCAGCATAATGATATTGCACATATACCCAGACCGCTATGTAAAGTGACTAATGCAATACAGAAGGTGCAAATTCGCAATACATTCACATACGTTGTCAATTATAGGATATTAGACCTACACTACTTTCCAATCAAGGAATATTTAGTAAGGACCCATAAATAATCTGACAATTATGAGGACAATTTGTTACTGCAAAAAGGAAGATGATAATAGTCACTACATCAAAGTAAAAAGTCTCAATATCGTGCCAACAAGCCCAATTGCAAGTAAATGGTGGATGCATAACCCCATTATATCCATAGGTGGCACTGTGGTCCTAACTTATAAGCAGGGCCTTTATAATATGTATATAGAAAAGGAATCAGTCAGCTGGTGCCCGCAAACAACTCCCGATGAACGGGAGAATTTGCCCTGTTTGAGCGGACACCAAGCTGAACTGAATTAGGGCATAAAACCACCATCTACGAGCAAGAAGTTACCTGGGCATATTCTAGTGGAGCAGCCGCCAGTCACCTACCCCGACGTACGTTTCGCATCCCGCTTCAACAGGGGGCATGTCGGGCTGGAAAAAGCGCCAAGATTAAATACCGGTAGCTGCCCAATCAAACCGCATTCACGGCGCTCGCACCGGTCGTGTTCCTCCCATAATCAAGGGTCACTTCCTGTCGGGCGGTCGTGGAGCGCAGCTTGCGTGTCAGGCACCCGGAAGTGGCCAACAGGCAAAGCCGCTCCACTTATTATGCCCGGCATTTCAGTTCCGGGAGGCTTCAGACCGTGCAAGCGCTCAGCAATTGAATGGTAAGACTACCACATTGTGGCGCACAGGTTGCATAATATTCCTACTTATTCATAATCATTTTCCATTAGAACACCATATATAGAGGAATATACTAAATCCCAAACAGCATAACAATAACCATCTTTTTTTGAGGGATATTTTACAACATTTCACCATAACATATATAATGTAATAGTGCATAGAATATTCCTCATAGACTACAAATAACCTATCACAAACATTTTTTTAGAATTCTCAGTTATCTATAAATATACATATGAAAATCTTTTTCTTCAAGGTTTTGATAGTAGGTTTCTGTATTTCCAACTCTTACAGATGAAAAGCAATATCTATTATGGAGAAATAATAATAGTATAAGTAAGAAATCACATATATCAACTAAAAACCTAAACACACTTCCATCCATCCCAACATAAATTTAAAACCATTAAAAAAGAAGAACTTGACAAGAGAGTAATTTAACAATTGCTATGGACACCATTACTTCGGCTCACAAGAAAGCCCCAAAACCTAAAGTTTCATTTAACCCCTGTGGGTTGAGTGTACCTAACTGGTAGATCCAACGGCTTTCCACTCTAGCCAGGACCTTACCCAGATCTCCCCCTCTGATTCCGAGATCTACCTGATCTATAGCCCTAACTTTCAATAAGAACGGATTGCAGTTATGGAACTCTTTAAAATGTCGTGGGAGAGTTTTTAACTGTGTATAATCCTCAACTGTTTTCGCTTTAATAATGTCCCTGCAGTGCTCTCGCACTCTGACCTTTACCTCACGGGTCGTCAGACCAACGTACAGCTTTTTACAGGGGCATTCGCCGAGGTAAATGACCCCCGTTGATGAACATGTCAGTTGTTTCCTAATGGAAAATGTTTTGGACCCATCAAAATTACCAAAAGTTTTAGATTTTACCAAATTCGCACAGGCTTTACACAGCCCACAAGGAAAAAACCCTTGATCTGCTGTGGTGAGTGGTCTTTTATTCTTTACATTTGGGTCAAAATGACTATGGACCAACGTGTCTTTCAAATTCTTTGATCTTCTCGCTGTAACCAGTGGTTTAGGAGGTAAATACTTTTCAAAATTGCGTCAGAACGTAAAATGTCCCAGTGTTTTTGTAAAATTTCCTTCATCTCTCCCCATCGATTATGGTAGGTGGTAATGAATCGTGTAAGTCCCGTTTTTTCCACTTTAGTTTTTTTACTTCTGTTTGTGTAGCACAAAGTATTTTACCTCCTAAACCACTGGTTACGGCGAGAATATCAAAGAATTTGAAAGACACGTTGGTCCATAGTCATTTTGACCCAAATGTAAAGAATAAAAGACCACTCACCACAGCAGATCAAGGGTTTTTTCCTTGTGGGCTGTGTAAAGCCTGTGCGAATTTGGTAAAATCTAAAACTTTTGGTAATTTTGATGGGTCCAAAACATTTTCCATTAGGAAACAACTGACATGTTCATCAAGGGGGGTCATTTACCTCGGCGAATGCCCCTGTAAAAAGCTGTACGTTGGTCTGACGACCCGTGAGGTAAAGGTCAGAGTGCGAGAGCACTGCAGGGACATTATTAAAGCGAAAACAGTTGAGGATTATACACAGTTAAAAACTCTCCCACGACATTTTAAAGAGTTCCATAACTGCAATCCGTTCTTATTGAAAGTTAGGGCTATAGATCAGGTAGATCTCGGAATCAGAGGGGGAGATCTGGGTAAGGTCCTGGCTAGAGTGGAAAGCCGTTGGATCTACCGGTTAGGTACACTCAGCCCACAGGGGTTAAATGAAACTTTAGGTTTTGGGGCTTTCTTGTGAGCCGAAGTAATGGTGTCCATAGCAATTGTTAAATTACTCTCTTGTCAAGTTCTTCTTTTTTAATGGTTTTAAATTTATGTTGGGATGGATGGAAGTGTGTTTAGGTTTTTAGTTGATATATGTGATTTCTTACTTATACTATTATTATTTCTCCATAATAGATATTGCTTTTCATCTGTAAGAGTTGGAAATACAGAAACCTACTATCAAAACCTTGAAGAAAACGATTTTCATATGTATATTTATAGATAACTGAGAATTCTAAAAAAATGTTTGTGATAGGTTATTTGTAGTCTATGAGGAATATTCTATGCACTATTACATTATATATGTTATGGTGAAATGTTGTAAAATATACCTCAAAAAAAGATGGTTATTGTTATGCTGTTTGGGATTTAGTATATTCCTCTATATATGGTGTTCTAATGGAAAATGATTATGAATAAGTAGGAATATTATGCAACCTGTGCGCCACAATGTGGTAGTCTTACCATTCAATTGCTGAGCGCTTGCACGGTCTGAAGCCTCCCGGAACTGAAATGCCGGGCATAATAAGTGGAGCGGCTTTGCCTGTTGGCCACTTCCGGCTGCCTGACACGCAAGCTGCGCTCCACGACCGCCCGACAGGAAGTGACCCTTGATTATGGGAGGAACACGACCGGTGCGAGCGCCGTGAATGCGGTTTGATTGGGCAGCTACCGGTATTTAATCTTGGCGCTTTTTCCAGCCCGACATGCCCCCCGTTGAAGCGGGATGTGAAACGTACGTCGGGGTAGGTGACTGGCGGCTCCACTAGAATATGCCCAGGTAACTTCTTGCTCGTAGATGGTGGTTTTATGCCCTAATTCAGTTCAGCTTGGTGTCCGCTCAAACAGGGCAAATTCTCCCGTTCATCGGGAGTTGTTTGCGGGCACCAGCTGACTGATTCCTTTTCTATATACATATTATAAAGGCCCTGCTTATAAGTTAGGACCACAGTGCCACCTATGGATATAATGGGGTTATGCATCCACCATTTACTTGCAATTGGGCTTGTTGGCACGATATTGAGACTTTTTACTTTGATGTAGTGACTATTATCATCTTCCTTTTTGCAGTAACAAATTGTCCTCATAATTGTCAGATTATTTATGGGTCCTTACTAAATATTCCTTGATTGGAAAGTAGTGTAGGTCTAATATCCTATAATTGACAACGTATGTGAATGTATTGCGAATTTGCACCTTCTGTATTGCATTAGTCACTTTACATAGCGGTCTGGGTATATGTGCAATATCATTATGCTGCTAGTCGGTTCTGTTGCTGTATACATCTTTTTATGTGTGTGTGATTATATATATATTGAATAAAGATTGTTTCATATATTTAGGACTGTTTTCTCCTTCTTGAAAAAAATGATTATACAAAGTTTTTTCAATTGTTGAGATTATTGTAAAATGGGAGTGTCCACATACCTTAGGACCGCTTGTGTGTTAACCATTCATACACTGCAAGAGGCTCACACAGGGCTGAACACCAAGCGTACCTGAGCACAGCTCTTCTCGAGCCAGTGTTGTGCATACGTAAAGCACCTGAATTCCAAACCCGAACTTTGTATACGCGGTATACCCGCGGTATTTCACAATTACATTACAGTGAATGGAGTGAAATACCGCAGGTACCTACGGAAAAGAAGTGACATGCATATTTTCTCAAGAAATTTTCTCAAGAAATTCTGCAGAAAGAATGTTGTTGAGAAAAAAACGCAGTGTGCGCACAGCTATTTTTTTCCCATAGGTTTTGCTGGGAAATGTCTGCAGAAAGGTTACAAACATTTCTCAAAAAATTTCTGCATCAAAACCGCGGGTAAAACCGCGGGTAAAAACACTGTGTGCGCACAGGGCCTTAGTCAGTTACTTGGTGACCAGCTGGGGGGGCATGTGCCTCTCTGTACTCCTGCCCAGCCTATCCCTGCTGCCATCAGCATTCTGCTGGAGATGCATTCTGTCTTCAAGGAAAGAAGGTACCTTGGTGCAAAAAATACAAATCATACCTAGAACAACAAAAGATTCTTTGAAGATGGTAGAGGAATCAGGTTCAAAAATATCTACTTCAGCAATAAAAGGTGTCAAGTGTGGAGCCCCTGAGGCTTTTGTCACCACAGAGGTACTGTGTGGTATGCCATCCTGAGTAAGAAGGGGGTCATCTACCGGTTCACAGACAAAACCTGCACACACCAATTGTTAGGACACACACTGGGTCAGGGTTTAAGGCAGATACTCCATTAATTCTGGGAGTAGCGACCAGTATACCTGGTAGTGATGTGTCAGTCGTCAACGATCCGACACAAAGATCCGGCTCCCTTCTGTGACCGACAGGAGCCAGATCACCAGTGAGAGCCACTAAAATCTCTAAACGGCTCTTTTCGACGCTGAAACCACGGACACCCGCGGCTAAACTCCGCCTACTCAACAATCTAATTGGTCACTTGTAAGTGGACGGGGTTTAGCTGCGGGTGGGCGGGGTTTTGGTGGCGTTACTATAATCTTAAATATGTGTTCACCTGGGGTTAACACATATTTAAGAAGGAGCCGAGAATGATCTGAAAGATCCGGCTCTTTTTGGTGAGCGGAGCCATGGGAACCGGACCACCAAAAACAGCCGGACTGCCCATCACTAGGGGTATGTGTGCACGTTGCGTTCTCTGCAGTGCAGAAAAGAACGCACCCTCTGGCAGACTGGACACTGCGTTTGTAAAAAAAAAATGCATCCACAACGCATGCATTTTGGATGCTTTTTCCATGCATTTTGCATGCGTTTTGGATACATTTTTGACAGTGCGTTACCCCGGCAATTCAGCTCTGCTACATGCCGGCTGACAGCAGACACAGACAGTCGCGCGATGAGAATGAACTCGGGTGAACTTCACCTGACTTCATTGTCATCCCCAAGCTCTGTCTGTGTGTGGCGTCCTGATTAGCGGTCACCCGTGAAGGACTCACCGGTGACCGCTAATCTCCTGAGTGACTGAAGTGAGCAGCGTGATTAGCGGTGCAGTCACTCAGCTTAGCCGAGAGAGAGAGCCCTCATCTTCACCGCACACATCCCGACATTACCACCTACACCACCGCACACATCCTGACATTACCTCTTACATCACCGCACACATCCCGACATTACCGCTTACATCACCGCACACATCTCGACATTACAGCCTACATCATCGCACACATCCCGACATTACCGCCTACATCATCACCGCACACATGCCAACATTACCGCCCATATCTTCACCGCACACATCCCGACATTACCGCCTACATCACCGCACACATCCCGACACTACAGACCTCATCTTCACTGCACACATCCCGACACTACAGCCCTCATCTTCACTGCACACATCCCGACACTACAGCCCACATCTTCACTGCACACATCCCGACACTACAGCCCTCATCTTCACCGCACACACCCCGACACTACAGCCCTCATCATCACCGCACACACACCGGCACTACCGCACCCATCATCCCCGCACACGCAGGCACTACCGTACCCATCATCACCGCACACACACACCGGCATTACCTCAGTGACGTCCCTGCTGACAGCGCGATTCACTTCAGTTGTTGCGTGGAGCTCACAGGAGCGGCGGTGTTCTACGGCCGCTCCTGTCAGCTTCATGTAGCAGAGCTGGATGCGTCGCGGGACCTCTGTGGATTACGCCAGACCTGGAGGGGTATTTGGGGATTTTAATAAAGTAGTGAAAGAGGGTGTTTTTTTTGTCTTTTATTCCAAATAAAGGATTTTTTCGTGTGTGTGTGTTTATTTACTTTCACTTACAGGTTATTCATGGAATGTGTCTCATAGACGCCTCCCATGATTAACCTAGGACTTAGTGGCAGCTATGGACTGTGCCATTAACTCCTTATTACCTCGATTGCCATCGCACCAGGGCAATTCGGGATGAGCCGGGTAGAGTCCCGGGACTGTGGCATCTAAAGGATGCGGCAATTCCGGGCGGCTGCTGGCTGATATTGTTAGGCTGGGGGGCTCCCCATAACGTGGGGCTCCCCATCCTGAAAATACCAGCCTTCAGCCGTGTGGCTTTACCCTGGCTGGTATCAAAATTGGGGGGAGACCGCACGTCGTTTTTTTTTAATTATTTATTTATTTATTTTACTGCACGATATAGACCCGCCCACTTGCGGCTGTGATTGGTTACAGTGATACAGCTGTCACTCAGCGTGGGGACGTGTCTGACTGAATCCAATCATAGTCGCCGGTGGGCGGGGAAAGCAGGGAATACCAGATTGAATAATGAGCTGCCGGCATTTTCAAAAGAGGAAAAGCCGCCGGAGCAATGTGACAGCCGTGCAGTGCCGCGCCGGGGATCGGTGAGTATGAGAGAGGGGGAGAGACTGACCGACGGACAGAGAGAGGGACAGACAGAGAGAGAGACCGACGGACAGAGAGACAGAGAGACCGACCAACTGACAGAGAAAAAGTCTGACCGACCGACAGACAGAGGGGGATTCACCAACATCCACAGACAGAGATTGACCGACGTTGAGAGAGACTGAAAAGACCTGCATTTTGCTTGTCAAAAAAGCATGCGGAATGCAACAAAAATGCAGTCCAAGTGCATTTTGGTTGCGTTTTGGCCCACATCATTGATTTCAATGGGTGGAGAATGCAGCTACAACGCACAAAATAACTGACATGCTGCTTTTTTTTCCGCAGCGATTTTGGGCATCCAAAACGCTGCGTTTACAAATGCAGCGTGTGCATTGATTTTTTGGCTTTCTCATAGACTTTGCTGGGGAAGGTGAATGCATGCAATTTGGCACTGAAAACGCTGCAGTTCAAAACGCAGCGTTTCCGCAGAAAAAAACGCAATGTGCACATATAGCCTAATACCTGGCTATGGGGTATTAAGTCCCATTCACTGTCCTGGAGGGGTGGAGCCTGGCAAGGGGGAGTGTAGGAGGTGTCAGTGGGGTAGTTAGGAAAACCGGTTAGTTCATGTTTGAACTAGGCAGTCTGTCAGAGAAGTGACAGTTGACAGGAGTGTGTGAGAGGGTCTGTGACAGAAAGTCTGAGAGAAAGGAGTGAGGAGACTGGGTTTTCGTGGTAAAGACCCTGGGGCCCTGCTAGGTCCAGGTGACACCAAAGAGGAGGAAAAGGGTTCCATAGTGCCACGGATGTGCGGGAGGCCTCCGTGGACTTGTTCCACCAAGAACACCGGGGTGGAGGAATCTGGTCGCAACAACGGGGACAGTCCCCAGGCTAAAGGCTACTTTACACACAGAGATAAATCTTTGGCAGATCTGTGGTTTGAGTGAAATCATGAACATGAACATATTGTTCCATTTGTACACAGCCACAAACCTGGCACTGATAGTCCACAATTTCACTGCAACCACAGATCTGCCGCAGATTTATCTCTGTGTGTAAAGTGGCCTTAAGGCTATGTGCGCACTTACCGGATTTTGCCGCGGATTTTTTGCGGTTTTGCTGTATGTTTCGCTGCAGAAAATGTTCATAACATCTCTGCATTGAATCACCAGCAAAACCTATGGGCAAAAAAAATCCTGTGCGCACTAGGCGAAATTTGACAGCTGCATGTTTTGCTGCGGGATTCCCGCAGCAAAAACAATTGCATGTCAATTCTTTTCCGCACGTCGCTGCGGGATTTCACTCCATTGACTCCAATGTCAATCGTGAAATCCCGCAGGGAATAACGCAGGAAGCAAATTCTGTGCGGTTCACTGCGTTTTCCTGCGTTATTCCCTGCGGTATTTCGCGGTTTACCTCCGGTAATGTTCATCGCCTGTCTGCGATTTTGCAGGGAAGTGATGTCATTACAGGAAGAGGAAGCCGTGCAGAGAGTAAACACACAGATCACACACACACAGACATCACAGACATAGATCACAGACACAGGACACATAGAACACACATAGAAAGAAAACGGAAATATAGAAAACAAAGAACGTGGGCTCCGCTGTATATTTACCTTCCAGCCGAGGTAAGCACACAGCGGCGGCCCGGTATTCTCAGGCTGGGGAGGGAGAGGGGCAGGGTTAATGTCCCCCACCTCACTCCCCCTCCCGCAGCCGAGAATATCAGCCGCAGCTGCCCTGGGACTGTCGCATGCATTATGCGGCAGTACCGGCGTGTCCCCGGCTCTTCCTGCCGCCGTGTAGCAGTGGCAGCAGGGTAGTACAAGGGGTTAATGGTGGTGGATCACCGCCATTAACTCCAGGCTTGATCATGGCAGCGTCTATGTGACAGCTGACATGATCAACCCGTAAGTAAAGTGAATAAAACACAGACACAGAAAAATCCTTTATTTTAAATAAAACAAACAAGCCTCGTTCACCATTTTATTAACCCCTCCCGCACCAAAGCTCCGGCGTAATCCACAGCTCCAGCATAATCCACAGGTCCTGCGCTGCTTACATCCAGCCGCGACTGTCACGGACACAGCGCTGAATGAATGCAGCAGACAGCAGAGGTAATTACCGGTCATTTCCCACAACCGGTAATGTGAACTCACTGCCGACCGTGGGAAATGTAGCGATCTGTCCTCTATCTATCCCTCTGTCTGTCTATCTATCTATCCCTCTATCTATTCTTCTGTCTATCTATCTACTATCTCAGAATTAAATGACTTTTTTTTTTTTTTCAATGTGCTTTATTGCATTGAATGCAATAAAGCACATCCCAACCCGCACGCGGCAAAACCGCGGCAATACCGCGAACAATACCACGGTGAAACTGCAGCAAACCGAGGCAAACCGCATGCGGTTTTCGGGTGCGGTTTGCCGCGGTTTTTTACCGCGGGTGCGGTAATCTTTGAGAGCATGCAGAATTTTCTCAAGGAAATTCCATTTCCCAGTGCGCACATAGCCAAGAGGAAAACATTTCCCTTTAGTAATCCGAAGGCTCGGGAGATTGCTTCAGGCACACGAGGCCACAATCTCCCACCCATCACCTGCAAGGGGGAGCATTAAAAGGACCGAGGTCAGCCACCCTTTGGACAGGCTCGGTGGCGGAGGCGCAGTACAGTCTAGTGAAGGTCGGCGCTAGTGAGACGGCCAGGGAAGGCACATTGAGGGGTGCACCGGTACTGACTTTTGACCTGCTCGGGATCAACAGAGGCCAAAACAGTGAATCCCGGCATACCATGGGTAACCGGTCAACGCAACAGTGAGTAAAAACATCTTAACTGCAAGCCCCGTTTCGTCTGCTTTGTCCTGCACCTCATCAACATCCACCATAGACTTTACAAACGGTTGCCCTGGGGTACCCGCTCCACCTGTGGGGAGCAGAAACACCTCAGCTGCCACAACACCAGCCCTGGAGGTCCCATCCAGCAGCGGCGGCTTCAAAGCCGCATTCCACAGGTGGCGTCACGAATCTTATATAAACTTTATCACCATCTCCCCCGTATCGCCACGTTGATTGACTCCGCCAGAGTCACGGAGTCGGCCCCTGCCACCGCTGACTACCGAGTCACCTAAGGCCCTGGGGCGGGCGAGTCATTTTGGCGTCACAAACAGGATGTTCGTGTCCGGTACCACCGGGTACCGTGCACCTAAGAACCATGGATCTAAAGACTGTACAAAATATACATGCATTGGCGGCCATTAGTAAAACACGGTCTCCATGTGCAAGCCAGAGGGGAAGAGACCGACCTTCATGGGCTGGGTAGCGGCTTGGCGCCAACGAGCTGGAGCCGCCCCAAACAGGAAACGAAACTTACCAAAGAAGTCTGGTCGGAGCAGTGAAAGGTTGACGAGTGGTGAGCGCTCCAGACGAGTGATGGCCAGCGGTAACCCGGACGACCTGAAACACGGAATGGCAGCGACCAACCTCCCCGATGCACCGAGGGGTGCCCTGGACCCGCGACCAGTCCCTGACCAGAGCTTCCTAGTCGAAGAGGTGAGGCGGCTGAAGAAGCGTTAGCTGAGGCTTGAGGCGTAAGCCGAGCAGCGAGCGGCCGAGGCCAAGGTGGCAGAATCGGGGAGTGCGCCAGGGAATCAGGCTGCGTTCAGTGCCACAGGCAAAGAGGCATACCCAGCTGCAGCGGAGATCAGTAAGGCAACCTTGCAAAGCCCAGATACCCTCGTCGGGCCCCTTCCCAGTCCTCCGGCCCGAGCGCCCGATGTAGCATCACCCTGCTTCTCATGGGATGCCTTACCGGTTAGTGATCGAGGGCTGGCCATCCCAATGTGACTTGTCCTGACCCAGACAGCCACTGAAGTCCTCTGTGAGTGGCAGCTTATCCAGTACCAAAAGGAGAGGGATCGGTGGAGGGCTCAGTGGGAGGAAAAGGAAGTCAACAACCTGACAGCCAAGCAAAAATTGCGCAAGGCCAGACTCTCTGATCGTTGCCCAGTAAGAAAGGGCCAAGTCCTGAACTTCAACCGGGAGACAGGATGGGGGTTCATTAGAGAACCAGGACTGAGGAGAGACATTTTTGTGTCCCGGAGGGACATTGAAGCTCACCTACAAAGGGGTCACCCGGATCAGGATGTATACCCGGGTGATAGCGTTGAATGCACCCGACAGATGGGTGCATGCGGGTGGTACACCCTGGACGTACATGTTCACCGGGAGTACACAGTATCTACAGCAGAGGAATCTTCCCGCAGCAGCCCCACAGCAACAAACTCCCAACACCAGGGAACTCAGACAATGCTGTCAACAGCATACCTTGTACCTGGAGCTGTGCCAGAAAAGGATTCCAATCTGTAAAATACCGGGATCCCACTATGTAAATAGCCCCTTGTTCTTTTTGAAGAAGTCACCCTGATTGTTCCCTAGTCCTTTGTTCTTTTCGAAGATGACACCCTGATTCCTTCCCCTGTTTGTACAGTTAGGTCCAGAAATATTTGGACAGTGACACAATTTTCGCGAGTTGGGCTCTGCATGCCACCACATTGGATTTGAAATGAAACCTCTACAACAGAATTCAAGTGCAGATTGTAACGTTTAATTTGAAGGTTTGAACAAAAATATCTGATAGAAATTGTAGGAATTGTACACATTTCTTTACAAACACTCCACATTTTAGGAGGTCAAAAGTAATTGGACAAATAAACCAAAACCAAACAAAATATTTTTATTTTCAATATTTTGTTGCGAATCCTTTGGAGGCAATCACTGCCTTAAGTCTGGAAGCCATGGACATCATCAAACGCTGGGTTTCCTCCTTCTTAATGGTTTGCCAGGCCTTTACAGCCGCAGCCTTCAAGTCTTGCTTGTTTGTGGGTCTTTCCGTCTTAAGTCTGGTTTTCAGCAAGTGAAATGCATGCTCAATTGGGTTAAGATCTGGTGATTGGCCATTGCAGAATGTTCCACTTTTTGCACTCATGAACTCCTGGGTAGCTTTGGCTGTATGCTTGGGGTCATTGTCCATCTGTACTATGAAGCGCCGTCCGATCAACTTTGCGGCATTTGGCTGAATCTGGGCTGAAAGTATATCCCGGTACACTTCAGAATTCATCCGGCTACTCTTGTCTGCTGTTATGTCATCAATAAACACAAGTGACCAAATGCCATTGAAAGCCATGCATGCCCATGCCATCACGTTGCCTCTACCATGTTTTACAGAGGATGTGGTGTGCCTTGGATCATGTGCCGTTCCCTTTCTTCTCCAAACTTTTTCTTCCCATCATTCTGGTACAGGTTGATCTTTGTCTCATCTGTCCATAGAATACTTTTCCAGAACTGAGCTGGCTTCATGACGTGTTTTTCAGCAAATTTAACTCTGGCCTGTCTATTTTTGGAATTGATGAAGGGTTTGCATCTAGATGTGAACCCTTTGTATTTACTTTCATGGAGTCTTCTCTTTACTGTTGACTTAGAGACAGATACACCTACTTCACTGAGAGTGTTCTGGACTTCAGTTGATGTTGTGAACGGGTTCTTCTTCACCAAAGAAAGTATGCGGCGATCATCCACCACTGTTGTCATCCGTGGACGCCCAGGCCTTTTTGAGTTCCCAAGCTCACCAGTCAATTCCTTTTTTCTCAGAATGTACCCAACTGTTGATTTTGCTACTCCAAGCATGTCTGCTATCTCTCTGATGGATTTTTTCTTTTTTTCAGCCTCAGGATGTTCTGCTTCACCTCAATTGAGAGTTCCTTAGACCGCATGTTGTCTGGTCACAGCAACAGCTTCCAAATGCAAAACCACACTCCTGTAATCAACCCTAGACCTTTTAACTACTTCATTGATTACAGGTTAACGAGGGAGACGCCTTCAGAGTTAATTGCAGCTCTTAGAGTCCCTTGTCCAATTACTTTTGGTCCCTTGAAAAAGAGGAGGCTATGCATTACAGAGCTATGATTCCTAAACCCTTTCTCCGATTTGGATGTGAAAACTCTCATATTGCAGCTGGGAGTGTGCACTTTCAGCCCATATTATATATATATAATTGTATTTCTGAACATGTTTTTGTAAACAGCTAAAATAACAAAACTTGTGTCACTGTCCAAATATTTCTGGCCCTGACTGTATTTGATAAAAATGGATAACCGGTCAACTGAACTATGGGTGGTCGGAACTTTAATGTATATGGTTGAAATATATGGCTGCTAATTTTTTTTTCTATTAGATTGATAAAAAGTTTATGGACAAGTGGGTCACGGGACTATGTGTGGCCAGGACTCTACCTAGTATATAGTTAGCACCAGTTGTGCTCCCTACCAGAATTAAAGTTATACCCCAGAAGAAAAACCCATCCGGCGTGCAAAGTATCAGGGCATCAATGTTCTGACGCACGCCCAGAGCCTACGTTACGGGTTTTCTCGTGGCGGGTCTCACATGGACTGTTACCTACACCTGTAGCAGTGTGACGGACACCCGGTCAGGGATCACACTAGACTCTCAAAAATGTTTATTTCTTATGTTCTAGTTTGCAACGTTAAAGAAAGTGCCTCCCATAAAGGGATGAAAAGTTAATTGTTAACCTGTTTCAGCATTTAACAATTTTGCAGTTAATGTCACTGTATTTGTGTTTCAGCCCGCGGATGTGCTGGGATTCGCTGTGGGGGAGTGTGGCGCCCCTGAGGCTTTCATCGCCACAGAGGTACTGCACCTCAGTCAGAGTTGTGGTATCCCATCCTGAGTAAAGCCTGCTTTACACGCTGTAATTTGTTGTGCAATCACGTTTGCGATGTGACACGCCTAGATCGCATATGTAATCTAATGAGATCGCACGTAGGTCGTTCATTTGCTGTCACACGTGCGTTAGTAGTCTATGTTAAATTGATCAATTTTGTGTGCGATCCTTTAGATCATGTGTTCTGTGACGTATGCATTGGGCACCCTTTTTTTTTTTATTTATTGACTTGCCAAGCGTGTGTAATGTGTAGGGATGCGTTTTTACTATGTCATCTGCCATTCAGCTCTGCTACATGGCCGCTAACAACAGACACAGACAGCCATGTAGCAGAGCTGAATGGCAGATGACAGCAGACACAGAAAGAGCCGCACGATCAGAATGAACTCGGGTTAACTTCACCCGACTTCATTGTCATGCTGCGGCTCTGTCTGTGTCGCGTCCTGATTAGCGGTCACCCGTGAAGGACTCACCGGTGACCGCTAAACTCCTGAGTAACTGAATTGAGCAGCCCTCTCTCATATACTCACCGATCCCCTTTCTCCGGCGCGGCGCTGCACGGCATTCACACTGCTCCGGCGGCTTTTACTATTTTGAAAAAGCCGGCCGCTCATTAAACAATCTCATATTCCCTGCTTTCCCCGCCCACCGGTGCCTATGATTGGTTGCAGTGAGACACGCCCCCCACGCTGAGTGACAGGTGTCTCACTGCACCCAATCACCTTGTAAAGCTGTAGGGGAAAAAAGCGCAATAGGGTCTTACCCGATATGAAGGTAGAGAGACAGAAAGAGACACACTCACCTGGTAGGGTTGTGCCAGTCACAACACCCTATTGTCGCATGTGAGTGATTATAGTGGTTTAGCAGCGGCCCCAGGGAGCAGTTAATAAATAAATCAAACGGAATCAAACCGGTTTAAATGCTGTGCTAGAAACCACAGATGCTGTAGATAAAAAGATTTTCTTTATTTCATAATTCTACGCGTTTCAAAGGCATATCCACCTCCTTCTTCAGGAACAAAAATCATAATATTATGATTTTTGTTCCTGAAGAAGGAGGCGGAGATGCCTTTGAAACGCGTAGAATTATGAAATAAAGAAAATCTTTTTATCTACAGCATCTGTGGTTTCTAGCGTGGCATTTAAACCGGTTTCATTCCATTTGATTTATTTATGCACCCAATCACAGCAGCCGGTGGGCGTTTCTCTACTGTGTAGTGAAATAAATAATTAAATAATTAAAAAAACGGCGTGCGGTCCCCCCCCCAATTTTAAAATCAGCCAGATAAAGCCATACGGCTGAAGGCTGGTATTCTCAGAATGGGGAGCTCCACGTTATGGGGAGTCCCCCAGCCTAACAATATCAGACAGCAGCCGCCCAGAATTGCCGCATACATTAGATGCGACAGTTCTGGGACTGTACCCGGCTCTTCCCGATTTGCCCTGGTGCTTTGGCAATTGGGGTAATAAGGAGTTATTGGCAGCCCATAGCTGCCAACAACTCCTAGATTAATCATGTCAGGCGTCTTCCCGAGATACCTTCCATGATTAATCTGTAAGTGACAGTAAATAAACACACACACCCGAAAAATCCTTTATTAGAAATAAAAAACACAAACATATACCCTCGTTCACCACTTTAATAAGCCCGAAAAGCCCTCCATGTCTGGCGTAATCCAGGATGGTCCAGCGTCGCTTCTAGCTCTGCTGCATGGAGGTGACCGGAGCTGCAGAAGACACCGCCGCTCCTGTCAGCTCCACATGGCAACTGAAGACAGCCACGCGATCAGCTGAGCTGTCACTGAGGTTACCCGCGGCAAACCTCAGTGACAGCTCAGCTGATCGCGCTATTCCTTTCATTAGCTGCGTGGAGCTGACAGGAGCGGCGGTGTCTGCTGCAGCTCCTGTCACCTTCATGCAGCAGAGCTGAAAGCGACGCTGGACCATCCTGGATTACGCCGGACATGGAGGGCTTTTTCGGGCTTATTAAAGTGGTGAACGAGGGTATATGTTTGTGTTTTTTATTTCTAATAAAGGATTTTTTCATGTGTGTGTGTTTATTTACTGTCACTTACAGATTAATTATGGAAGGTATCTCGGGGAGACGCCTGACATGATTAATCTAGGAGTTATTGGCAGCTATGGGCTGCCAATAACTCCTTATTACCCCGATTGCCAACGCACCAGGGCAAATCGGGAAGAGCCGGGTACAGTCCCAGAACTGTCGCATCTAATGTATGCGGCAATTCTGGGCGGCTGCTGTCTGATATTGTTAGGCTGGGGGGCTCCCCATAACGTGGAGCTCCCCATCCTGAGAATACCAGCCTTCAGCCGTATGGCTTTATCTGGCTGGTTTTAATATGGGGGGACGGCACGCCAGTTTTTATAATTATTTAATTATTTATTTCACTGTACAGTATAGACACGCCCACCGGCTGCTGTGATTGGGTGCAGTGAGACACCTGTCACTCAGCATGGGTGCGTGTCTCACTGCAACCAATCATAGGCGCCGATGGGCGGGGAAAGCAAAGAATACGAAATTGTTTAATGAGCGGCCGGCTTTTTCAAAATAGTAAAAGCCGCCGGAGCAGTGTGAATGCCGTGCAGCGCCACGCTGGTGATCGGGGATCGGTGAGTATGAGAGAGGGGGTAAGAGGGATAGACTGACATGGACAGAGAGAGAGGGACAGAGATAGTGACCGACTGACAGAGATTAGTGAATGACAGACATTGTGAGGCACTTCAGAACGCAGCTTTTCAGCTGCGCTCTGAAGCGGACCTTTTTTAAGCTGCGGTGCAGAGCGCACACCTGCGCACATAGCCTCAGACATCAAAATCGTATGAGGGATGTCACACGTTTCAATTGGCTAGGTTCGTACAACAAAACGTCCAATGTATGAGGAATAAACGACGTGTATGCGATCACCGTATTTGCGTTCAATCTTGTTTGCACGTAGGTGTCACACGCAAATACGTCACGAACGATGCCGGATGTGCGTCACTTACAACTTGACCCCAACGACGGATTGTGAGATATATTGAAGCGTGTAAAGCGGGCTTTAGAAGGGGGTCATCTACCGGTTCACAGAAAAAACCTGCACACACCAATTGTTAGGACACACACTGGTTCAGGGTTTAAGGCAGGTACCCCATTAATGCTGGGAGTAGCGACCAGTATACTTGATTATGGAGCCATAAGTCCCATTCATTGTCCTGGAGGGGTGCAGCCTGGCAAGGGTGAGTGTAGGAGGAGTCAGTGGGGTAGTTAGGAAAACCGGTTAATTCAAGTTAGAGCTAGGCAGTCTGTCAGAGAAGTGACAGTTGACAGGAGTCTGTGAGAGGGTCTGTGACTAGAGTTGAGCGCGGTTCGAGGTTCGAGGTTCTCCAGTTCGCGGCTCGAGTGATTTTGGGGCTGTTCTAGATCGAACTAGAACTCGAGCTTTTTGCTAAAGATAGTTCTAGATACGTTCGAGAACGGTTCTAGCAGCAAAAAGCAGGGCTTTTTACAGCTACAGTGTGCAGGAGCCATCGCTGGCAGCCTGCCAGAAGCTGGTAACCAAGATAAACATCGGGTATCCAAGCAAAGCGCTTTGGTTAGTTATCCGATGTTTATCCTAGTTATGTGCAGGAAGCCCACACTTCCCCGCTCAGCTCACTCCGCCCCCTCCTGCACGCGGCATGTACACATACATACATACTGTAAGGATGCAACCGGCAATGTGGCAGATGGCCGGTATGTGTCACAGAGGTGGAAATCCTCGGCGATCTGAACCTGGAATGTTTCTCTGGAACTTGTAGTTCCATGAGGATTGTTGTACACATTCAGGGCTGGGTTCATGGGATGGTCAGAAGTGATGGGCGGGACTGACCATCCACATACCTCCCATACGTAGGTGTGTCTCATGGGATTTAATGGAGTTGTCGTTTGTCACATGGTCTCTGTGTGCTGGTGGGAGACATCTTGGTTGGAGCACATGTGCAGGAGATCCTGTGCATACAGAGCTAGTGAGGGCTCTGAAATATCAGGGAGCTGCAGAATCCACTGAGGCTTTGAGGAATTGGAACGTGTACAAGGGCCGGGATGTTGAGCCCAGTGTGAGAATCTCCCTGGACTGGATGGAGGCAGACTGACAGACTGCAAACCTACTGGCAGGTAACACCCCACAAAGGTGGACTTTACTGGCTGATGCCAGAGGATGAACTGTATGAACAATCGGCAGTTTAAACAGACAGTGAGACATTGTCCTGCGGGAAAGTGCCTGTGGCCCATTATACTGCGTGGTTTATGAGGATGTGAATAAATCACCGAGATTGTTTAAGTGACAAAGTGCTTGTGTGTGTCTTGATCCCGCTGCCAGACGTGTGCCCCAAGACGTTCAGGGCCCAGGTCGTCACAATACACATACACACACACACACACACGTCCCCAGCCATGCAGTCCACGACACTGACGTCCTCCTGTCACTCTGCACACATGGTCCCGCTCGGCTTACCTGCGGTGATGAAGTCCCGACCTCAGCGCTGTCACTGTCCTCCATGGCCGCCGCTTGTCACATCACCTTCTCTCGCTTCCGACCCCAGACTGACTAGCGGTGACGTCACGGGCCTCTCGCGATACTTGGCTGTGAAGGTCATTGAACTCAGTGACAGGTGCTGTCGGCAGTGCAGGAGATCAGCGCAGGTAATGTACCTCGCTGACAGCAGCACTTGTCATGCCCTGCAGTGACCTGGGCTGACCCATTGATGTTAGCTCAGGTCACTGCACTGCTCTCCCAGCCAATGGGGAACATCCTGCTCTTCATTGACTGGGACAGTGTGGATCGTCATGGCAACCCCTTGGATTACACCAGACCTGGATTTGTTTTTCTTTCTAATAAATTGGTTAAAGAGGGAATGTATTGGGGAGTATTTTTTCAAATAAAAATGTGTTTGTCGTCTATTTTTTTTTATTACTGACTGGGTTGGTGATGTCGGGTATCTGATAGACGCCTGACCTCACCAACCCCAGGGCTTGGAGCCAGGTGACATTACACATCTGGTATTAACCCCATATATTACCCCATTTGCCACCGCACCAGGGCACGGGATCAGCTGGGGCGAAGCACCAGGATTGGCGCATCTAATGGATGCGCCACTTCTGGGGCGGCTGCGGCCTGCTATTTTTAGGCTGGGGAGAGTCCAATAACCATGGACCTCCCTAGTCTGAGAATATAAGACCCCAGCTGTCTGCTTTACCTTGGCTGGTGATCCAATTTTGGGGGGACCCAACGTGTTTTTTTTTTTTAATTATTTATTTAATTTAAAATAACAGCGTGGGGTGCCCTCAGTTTTGGATTACCAGCCAAGGTGAGGCTGCCAGCTGTGGTCTGCAGGCTGCAGCCGTCTGCTTTACCCTAGCTGGCTACAAAAATAGGGGGAACCCTACGTCATTTTTTTTTCATTTTTTTTTGCCTAAATACAAAGCTAAGCACCCCTTAGTGCCACATGAAAGGCACCAAAGGGTGCAAAATTACAAAATGCAGGAGAGTGGGACATTATGTGTCTTTCTGCCATTATAATGACAGAAAAGACTGATATGAAGTGTACAAGCAAAAGAAAATCACCAGAGCGCTCTACGCTGTGAAAAGCAGTAGAAAATGGCACTGGAGTGAACATGTGACCACCTCATGTAGGATGAAGCTATGGATCCTGGGTAAATTTATGTATTTTCCCTCCTTCAGTTTTTTTGCAGTACACAAAAAAAAACGGAAGGCACACGGATGACAAACAGTTGACATACGGACCGTCTACGGAACGGAAACCGGACTGTTTTTTGCAGACCACAAAAATGGATCGGTTGTGTGAATGTAGCGTTATTCTGGTCTGCCGTTTATAAACAGCAGGCAGAAACAAGTGAATAACGCCCCCCAGCGTCAGAAAATCTCCGGGGTTTCAGGGCTAGCTGAGACCCTGGAGATCATGATTCAGGACGGTTTTTCTGGTCCCCGCTCACGTGATCACAGGTATACACTGTACACCGATGCTCACGTTACAGTAAATGACAGCGCCGGTAAAAAATGATTTATCTCCCATCTGGCATGAACAAACATGATAAATCTCCTACCCGGTCCCCTCCGGTCCCCCGGTGTCGCCAAAGTGCCCCCCCTGATGCCCTCCCAGAAATCCAAGATGGCCGCGCGCACAGCAGCATTCACCCTACTCCTCTGATTTCTGTCGCATGTGCCATGTACCAAACTCCTCCCCAGGCCCTGCCAGGTCACCCTCTATAACCCCACCGGTGTTCCCCGGTGTCCCACGGTACCTGTGCAGCGTTGATATCCCCCCACGGCCCTCTCCTTCACAATAGACGCTGCGGCATGCACAGAGCGGCTGTCAGCTCAGCTTCCTGTGTTCAGACACAGTGAGTGGTGGTTATGCATCTGTAAGATAAATGGGCGGCACGGTGGCTCAGTGGTTAGCACTGCAGTCTTGCAGCGCTGAGGTCCTGGGTTCAATTCTCACCATGGGCACCATCTGCAAGGAGTTTGTATGTTCTTCCCGTGTTTGCGTGGGTTTCCTCCGGGCACTCCGGTTTCCTCCCACACTCCAAAGACATACAGCGCTATGGAATTAATAACGCTATATAAATGAATAAATTATTATTATTACTGCAATGCCCTGCTCATGAGGTAAGGAACATACTTGATCAGGAGAGCTATATACTACATTTCCAAATGGAGGGATTTGCTTTTATAGTTTCCCTGCTGAACGACTACCGATTTTTTTTTTTTGTTAGTATTGACAGTTTATGATGTTGGGTATCTAATAGACGCCATGACATCACAAACTGCTGGGCTTGATCTCAGGTGACTTTACAGCTAGTATCAACCCGATTTATTACCCTGTTTGCCACTGCACCAGGGCACGGGATGAGCTGGGGTGAAGCGCCAGGATTGGCGCATCTAGTGGATGCACCACGTCTGGGGTGCCTGCGGCCTGCTATTTTTAGGCTGTGAAGGCCCAATAACTATGGACCTTCCCACCCTGAGAATACCAGACCACAGCTGTCCGCTTTACCTTGGCTGGTGATCCAATTTGGGGGGGACCCCACTTTTTTTTTGTAATTATTAATATTTATAAAATAATTATAAAATAAGAGCCTGGGGGGGCCTGCACATTGGATCCCCAACCACGGTAAAGCTGCCAGCTGTGGTTTTCAGGCTACAGCCGTCTGCTTTACCCTAGCTGGCTATCAAAAATGGGGGGACCCAACGTCATTTTATTTTTTAACTATTTTTTAAATAGAAAAAATTAATGGGCTTCCCTGTATTTTGATTGCCAACCAAGGTAACGGCAGGCAGATGGGGGTGGCAACCCATAGCTGTCTGCTTTATCTGCGCTGAGAATCAAAAATACCGCGGAGCGCTATGTCATTTTTTTAAAGATTTATTTTTACAGCACTGTGATATCCAGCAATAAAAATACAGGGAAGCCCATTTTGTTTTTAGTTATTTAAATAAATAATTAAAAAAAATATATATGGGCTCCCGCTGCATTGTTTGTATTGCTAGCTAAGGGTAATCCAAGCAGCTACTGGCTGCTAACCCCCACTGCTTGGTGTTACCTTCACTGGCAATGGAAAATCCAGGGAAGCATTCTTTATTTTTTTTGCCAAAAAACTACAAAAAAAGGACATGAGCTTTGCCATATTTTTGTATGCTAGCCAGGTATAGCAGGCAGGTGCTGGAAGAGTTGGATACAGCGCTAGAAGATGGCACTTCTATGAAAGTGCCATTATCTGAGGCGGCTGCAGACTGCAATTCGCAGCAGTGGGGCCCAGAAAGCTCAGGCGAACCTGTGCTGCGGATTCCAATCCCCAGCTGCCTAGTTGTACCTGGCTGGACACAAAAATGGGGCGAAGCCCACGTCACGTCACGTCATTGGCAGTGCTGGTTACTGGGAGGATTCAGCGATCATCGGATGGAATAGCGGCAGGAGACAGAGTGCAGGAGGGATCGCGGGGACCGGTAAGTGTTATGGCAATGTTTATTAACTGTATGTGTACATTTATAATGCGTTTTTATGTGTTTGTGATTGCCTCCCATTATTTCCTATTGGTTCGAACTGAACTCGAACGAGACCTCCGTTCGACTAACCGAACTCGAGCCGAACCACGGCTGGTTCACTCATCTCTAGTGAAGACCCTGGGGCCCTGCTAGGTCCAGGTGACACCGAAGAGGAGGAAAAGGGTTCCATAGTGCCACGGATGTGCGGGAGGCCTCCGTGGACTTGTTCCACCAAGAACACCGGGGTAGAAGAATCTGGTCACAACAACGGGGATAGTCCCCAGGCTAAAGGAGGAAAACATTTCCCTTTACTAATCCGAAGGCTCGGGAGATTGCTTCAGGCACACGAGGCCACAACCTGCCACCCATCACCTGCAAGGCTCGGTGGCAGAGGCGCAGGACAGTCTAGTGAAGGTCGGTACTAGTGAGACGGCCAGGGAAGGCACATTGAGGGGTGCACCGGTACTGACCTTTGACCTGCTCGGGATCAACAGAGGCCCAGAACAGTGAATCCCGGCATACCATGGGTAACCGGTCAACGCAACAGTGAGTAAAAACATCTTAACTGCAAGCCCCGTTTCGTCTGCTTTGTCCTGCACCTCATCAATATCCATCATAGACTTTACAAACGGTTGCCCTGGGGTACTCGCTCCACCTGTGGGGAGCAGAAACACCTCAGCTGCCACAACAGCAGTCCCGTCCAGCAGCGGCAGCTACAAAGCCGCAATCCACAGGTGGCGTCACGAATCTTATATAAACTTTATCACCATCTCCCCCATATTGCCACATTGATTGACTCCGCCAGGGTCATGGAGTCGGACCCCGCCACCGCTGACTACCCCGGACTAGTCCGGCCCGATATCAAGTCACCTAAGGCCCTGGGGCAGGCGAGTCACATATATCGACTTGACCTGAAAGGGCCACTAAGGAAGGAAGAAGCCACTGCTCCAAAATAACCGCAAAAAGTCACATTACACATTGCAATTGTCAAATATATTTGTTTTTGGAGAAAGGTCCTCTTTTATCATTACAAAAGAAACTGTTTGTTTATAATGATCATCATAAGATATAGAGGGGAAAAATAGGGATACTTGGAAGTCAAAAAACGTCATCCAAGCCATGGAGCATGGGGATGACATCCTTATGATGTAGGGAGCTTAGTTACTGGAGGGACTGTGGCACTTCACAAAATTGATGACATTATGAAGAAGAAAGAAGATTATGTGAAGATATTTAACATCTCCCAGCCAGGAGGTGTAGCAAAATAACATAAGGGGAACAAATTGAAGGTAATGGAGTGGCCGTTACAAAGCCTCAATCTCATACATCTCTGTGTGTGTGTGTGTGTGTGTGTGTGTGCTGCTAATGTCCGGGCGGGTTATGCACGTGTATTCCCGCCCCCCGCCGCCTGTTCCTCCCTCTCACTGGCCGTATGTAACTTTCTAATTTCCAGTTAAACTGCATCGGAATTAGCACCTGCGCATAGCGCTTATCTCCGGCGCCATGTTTCTGAAGTCCACAGTATTATGGTACATGAGAGGGCGGTGCATGAGAGGGCGGCGCATGCACCCTCGCTTCTTCAGATCTGTTGTGACCGTGGGAGCACGCGCGGTCACAACAGGACTGGAGAACAGGATGAGTAGGATGAAAGAAGTAAAAGCTTAAAATACTTGTCCTAGCCCAATAGATGGGACAGTAGCACAATAGATATCAATCACACACAGAACCTGTCAGGTATCATTAAATTAGATGTCACTGACACCATTCATCTGCCAAAGATGAAGTGAGAGTGGTAGGAATACCTCTTTAAATATCATGAATTGTGGAAAAATTACTTTTAATGCGTGTGGATAAGGTGTATGTAAACCTAAGTCTTTTCACCATAATGTTTGTAATTGTGACGCAGTAAAGAGTATGGTGATTAATGGGAGCTATATCCATCCTAGCATGTGCTCGGTGCACTGGGGAGCAGCAGTGAAGAGGTGAATCCTGGCCTGGATCTTTTCTGCTTGGTCAGGTTCGGAGGTGTGACAGGTGCGTAATTAGCCCAATGTAAAAAGACAGCCAGAACTTCTCAGTGGGTGGGTTGTAGGGCTGGAAAGCTGAAGGAGACTTTTGTTGGGGAACCTATTTCTATATGGACTGGTATGTCCTGGACTTTTTGCCAAGCTGGACTTTCTTTTCCTTTTTGTGTTACCTGCTCTGAAGTACGACTGTTTATTTATGTTTATGGTGCATGTGTGAATAAAACACTACCTTTTTTTGGACCGAAACCCCATCTAAGCCTCATTACTGCATTTCTGCCAACACCCACCAGAGCTGATTTTCTACAATTGGGGGCTTGAAGCGGGCAAATGCAGTAAAGCCCGGGTCATGTGCAGAGATGGAGGCTGCAGTGAAAGCGCTGATGGAGGCCACTCGCAAGCAGCAGATGTTTAATCAAGAAATTACTCGGTGACAGGAGGAGGCTACTCGGCGGCAGCAGGAGACGAACCGCGATGCCAGGAAAATGGTCCGTATGGCGATTTCCAAAATGGAGGCCACCGACAATGTGGAGTCTTATCTGGATCTCTTTGAGAGAGTGGCCGAGAGGGAGGGAAAACCCCAGGACCAATGGGTGGAAGTCATCGCTCCATTTCTGGAAGCAGGACCCCAGAATGCCTATCGTGACCTGCCGAGCGACCAAGCAAAGGACTATGCGGTCATCAAGGATGAGATTCTGGCAAGACTGGGTGTAAATGTGTTGGTTCGGACCCAGTGGGTATATAAGTGGGAGTTTGAAAAGCCAGGTCCCAAGGTTACAACTTGCTACACCTGGTACAGAAATGGCTGCAGTCCAAGGTACTGTCACCCACTGCTATGATGGACCGCATAGTAGCCGATAAGTTTTAAAGGTCCTTACCTTCCTCACTTTAATGCTGGGTGGGACAGTTGACTCCCAGTAATATGTTCCAAATGAACAATATGGGGATACCAAGGACCTCCAAAGAGGGACCCTGGGGAGGGTGATGGGAAAATCCCATAAGTCCCCGCTCCTCACCCGGCAAGCAGAGCCCAAGAGGGCTGCACAGAACTTATCAGGGGGTAAACAGGCCCCCGTTGTCAACTAACGATGCCAGGAGCCAGGCCCTGTAAGAGCCAACTGCTCCCAACTGGTTGAACCTATGGACACTAACTTTGGGTACCATCAGTCACCTAATGCTCAAAGGCTTTGTGAGACTGGCACCCCAAAGGATCTCAATGATGGACATCTGTGTTGGGTTGAGGTGGAAAGTACCCCGGCAGTAGCTCTACTGGACTCAGGGAGTCTTGTAACCTTGATGTAAGGTAGCCTGGTGCAACCCACTGAGCTCACAGCAGGAAATTTGGTGTATTGTGCATTCACGGGGACTTAAAAGACTATCCAACTGCTCTAGTGTCTAGATAATAAATACACCTGCCAGGATATGATGCCTTGATGTGGGGGTCGTTGCAAACCTGCATTATGAACTGATAGTTGTGAGGGACTTTCCACTATTCTAGGCCGTATGGCCAACAGTTATGCCATTCGGGGAAAACGAGTCAGGGCTAATAAAGTCCACAGAAGGTTCTGCAGAAGGAGTGCAGGAGCTTTGTGGGCATGAGGAAGAGGTGCCAGCTCCAGGGGTAACCTCCAATTGGCTTGAGGAGGGGGAGACAACCCTCATAGAAGTAATGGCTGGGGAAGTAGAGGACTTACCACCGGGTCATGTATTGTCAGACTTAAATATCTCAGGTGACAATTTGCTACAACACAACTCCGAGGCTATAATCTGTCCCAGGCAAGGGAAAATGTGTTAATTGTTCATCGGGAACCACAACAACCCAGGGCGGATACCAGGTTTTCACGCTTTGAGATCAGCTGTAACCTGTTGTATCGAGTTGACAAAATACAGGGTTAGGGGTTAGAACAATTGGTGATGCCACAGACCTATCACAGGATGGTAATGAACCTGGCCCATCCTCACATACTTGGTAGACACTTAAGCGGGCTTTACTCGCTACGATATCGTTAATGATTTAACATCGGGGTCACGTTGTTTGTGACGCACATCCGGCGTCATTAACAATATCGCAGTGTGTGACACTTATGTGCGACCTAACACGATTGCAAAATCGTTTGCCGCGGAGAGGTCGTCCTAAAATAAAAAATCGTTCTCTTCTAATTAGCGATGTTGTTCGTCGTTCCTGCGGCAGCACACATCACTATGTGTGACACCGCAGGAGCGACGAACATCTCCTTACCTGCCTCCACTGCCAATGTGGAAGGAAGGAGGTGGGCAGAATGTTTACGTCCCGCTCATCTCCGCCCCTCCGCTTCTATTGGACGGCTGCTGTGTGACGTCGCTGTGACACCGCACGACCCGCCCCCTTAGAAAGGAGACGGATCGCAGGCCAGAGCGACGTTGCAGGGAAGGTAAGTCCGTGTGACGGGGTAAGCGAGGTTGTGCTCGACGGGCAGCGATTTGCCAGTGTCGCGCAACCGACGGGGGTGGGTACGATCGCTTGCAATCTCGCTAGCGAGATCGCAGAATGTAAAGCCCACTTTAGGTCATAAGAATACCCTGGATCATATTCTGCAGCAGTTTTATTGGCCCGATGTCTACGAAGAAGTAAAATGGTATTGTGATTCCTGTCCAGTGTATTTTAGGTGACCAGTCCTCAGTCGTACTTTTGAAGCCCCTTGGTACCACTGCTGAGGTAAGAGTGGCCATGGATTTGGTGGGTCCGCTAAATAAGTTCGCAAGGGGACACCAACATATATAATTGTAGTTCTTGATTTTGCCACCCGATATCAGGAAGCGGATCATCTGCGTCATACTTTGGCTGAACTCATAGCCAAAGAACTTATGGTCATGTTCTCTCTAGTGGAGATTTCTAAAGAGATCTTAACCGACCAGGGAACCCCATTTATGTTAAAATTATGAAGGAACTTAGCAAGTTGTTAAATGTCAAACATTTACGCACATCAATTTATCATCCCCAAACAGACTGGTTGAAAGGTTCAACAAACATATTAAAAATGGCTGTATCCTAGAATGGGAAAGACTGGGACCTCTTGCTACCCTACTTGTTGTCCGCAGTGCGAGAGTTGCCCCAGGCATCCACTGGGTTCTTGCCCTTCGAGCTATTGTATGGAAGACATCCCCGGGGGTTGCTAGATGTATCTAAAGAGGCATGGGAGCACCAGCCTACCTTACATAAGAGTATCACATACAGATACATTGGTTAGCTTGTGACATAACTTCTGACTTGTCTTCCAATTCCCCTGTGTTCGGTTCTGTGGACGTTTTTTTTTTTTCCTGCGCTTGGCCTCATTTATGAAAACCCCGACAAGGTGTCGTTGGCCGAAGTCAGGGGTGAATATCATTGAAGAACACTTTGCCCGCTCCTCTGGGTTAAGGGTGGATTGTGGCTATCGTCTCCGCTGTCCCAGCAGTTCTTCATGGAGTGTGTCCACGATTTGGAACTCCGCATTGGGGATCTATCGGTATGTCATTGACACCTCAGTCATTCAATGTTAGACTGGCTGGTGCTTGGCTTCTTCAGGTGTTCCCAGTTAACTGTGATTGTTCAGCTACCTACCTGAGCAGTTCCTCCTAGATCACTGTCAATCACAGAATCTGCTCCGTGGTGCTTTGCCTTGCATTTCTGTGCTCTGATTGTTGATCTATTGCTATTGGACTTCGTTCTGGCCATCCATTTGCCTGGCCCCTTTGCTCTATCTTCCTGGTATTCTGACCATTACCTGACTATGCCTTTTGTCTTTTCTGTTTGGTTTACTTTGTGTTCTCTTGGTATCTGACCTAGGAATGTTTGACTACCATGCCTCATGACTTGTCTATGAGTATTGACTAGGGTTACACTTTGTCAAAAAATCATTGCCATTACTAAACGTTTTACAGAATTTTTTTTTTTTCAACCCCGTGAATTAAGCCTGAAAGTCTACACATCAATTGCATCTCAGTAGTTTCAATTTAAATAAAAAATAGTGGTATGCAGAACCCAAATCACAGAGATTCAGTCACTGTCCAAATATTTCTGGACTTAACTATACATGCCTTTTATCAGTTTTGTGGCAACTACTTGTACCTTGTCTAACTCCAGGGCATCTTTTCTCTAAACTGGCAACCTGGGTCACAGGTTTATGCCTTTTTTAATACTTGAGAATATCCTGCTCGTCTTGTAAGCTGCTGATTGTCATTGCATGTTGTTTTTCAGTCTTTCAGCTACAGTAAACCTAAATGATTAGCAAGCAGTGACTGACCCAGTGTTAGCCCCCTGGATGCTGCTTGTAGATTATCAGTATATAACCAGATTAATGTCTTTATGTTTATATACATTGAGCCTCAGCTGCTAAATGGATGCTAAAATATTCAACCTCTAACTTATGAACATCTTCCATAGGCTGCACTATTGAACATAGCTTGTATAATCTGCAAAAACGGAAAAAATGCTATTCATTCTGTCTTCTGTATAAATAATAAGTTGAATAGATGTGGACCCAGCCCTGAATCTTGTGAAAAACATCATTCACCACAGCTGTCTGGATACTGTGCTTAAAGGGGTGAACTAAAGTGAAACTAAATATCCATCTAAATCCCTATCTATTTAGGACCGTAATCTAAGCTATTTTTTAATATAACTAAAATATTAAAAATTCCCTACCATTCCCTAACTACACTAACTGCTATTCTATTTTTTCGTATTTACTCTCTGAAGATGCTTCGCTTGAGATTCCCAGTGTATGCTGGGATACTCAAGGCGACTATCTCAGCTCACTCCCGGCAATGAAGCGTCTTCAGTGACTCTTGTTTCAGGGGCTGCTCGTCCTAGCTTTGAGCTGTGCACTGTGACAGTGCCTGCTCTGTTCTTGGCTGAGATCAGTCAGTAATAACCTGCAATGTAAATACCTGGCATGCAGGACACCATTGATGTCACTAGTTGAGGCATGCTAGTCTTTTGTGTGCCGGGTATTCTGACACCGCTCTGTTGCCAGCAGATTATTACTGATCTGATTCGAAAACAGAGTGGGCGCTGTCACTGTGCAGATTGCACAGTGCATGGAGGGACACAGGAAGCATAGAACAGCCACTAAAACAAGCGTCACTGATGACGCTTCATTTTAGGGAGGAAGCAGAGGCTGTGACAGTGACCGCAGCCTCTGCTCCACACTCTGATGACACTTTGATATCCCGTCATGCAATGGGATTCTCAAACGAAGCGCCATTAGACAGGAAATAGGAAAAAATAGACTAGCAGTCAGTAGTGAATTTTTAATACAAGTATATTAGAAAATAGCTTATATTATGACCCTAAGTAGATGGGGATTTAGATGGAAGTTTAGTTTGACTTTGGACTACCCCTTTAAGCCAGTTTCAAATCAAATTACAAATTATACTGTCTACACCTATAAAATAATCTACCATTTACCTTTAGGAATCTATGAAGCTCAGTTTCTAATACCATTGCGAATATCACTATAATTACAGCTTATCAGAATATCACTATAATTACAGCTTATTTATTCTGGTTTCTGCTCACCTCTTTACCTAAACAAATTAGGCTGGTTTGAAAACTTCTGTCCTATGTAAAGCTGAGTTGGCTGACAATGTTATTATGTATCACATATTCCTGTATGAAGTCTCTTAAAAGCACCTGACACATTTGTTCTGTGTGAATGTTAGGCTATGTGTCCACGGGAGAATGTAGCTGCAGATTTTTCTGCATCAAAATCCGCAGCTTTCCCGCAAAGTCCGCACCTTTTCAAAGGTGCGGATATGCCGGGGATTTACAGCGGAATTGCCGCGGATTTAATGCGGATTTTTGTGCGGATTTTTTTATTTTTTTTCCCCAATTTTAAAGCCAAAATCCGGATGAAAATCCGCAACAATAATTGACATGTTGCAGATTTTTCCGGATCAAAATCTGCACGAAATCCGCTGCGGAAAAATCCGCAGCGTGGGCACAGCATTTCCAAAATGCCATAGAAATGGCTGGGAAGTGCCTGAGCTGCAGATTTTCGGGAAATCCGTGGCTTTTCCGCGAGAAATCCACGGCAAAATCCGCGCATTTTCCGCAGCGTGGGCACATAGCCTTAAGGTTACAAGTTGTAATTACCTGGAATTAACCTGGCATCTTATTTTGAAAATGTGCCTCATTTTTGCCTTGTGCCAGTCCTTGGTACTGTACTGGTCAATAAAAAGTCTCTAATTATTACCAAGGGTACAAGAAAAACTGAACAAAGTTTTTTAAAGTGAAACACACTATAAAGAAAAAGACATGGATCGCACATCCCAAAAAATACAATGATCTAAAGCCGTTAGGCAAAAAATTAAATAGAACATGAGGTTCTTTGTTACCATTCTGATCAGATTGTATTAATCCCACTGCCACGTCACGGCAAACCTCTTAAGTGGGTCCCTATTCTAAACCTTATAGTGCGGCACTGTACACTAACCACTGCTGCAGCGACAAAGCGCCAGCAGGGCAGGTGACCGGGTGCCTCACAGCACCCATGCTGCAAGGCGAAGCTCCCAAGGGTCCAAGCCCCACCGCCCCACTGACATGAAACCACCACAATAGCGGCCACCGCACAGCACCAACACACAGTGAGAGGAGCTGCGCACTCACCTCCCAAAGGCTCACATAAGTAAACTGGGAGCAAAATATGGCTGACCCCTCTTGCAGTCTCCTGCTGATTAAAATCACCTGTGCCAAATGGGGGGAGTGCAGATCCAAGCAAAAAGCAGAGGGGGATAGAATGTTGTATAACACACTATAAAGAAAAAGACATGGATCGCACATCCCAAAAATACAATGATCTAAAGCCGCTAGGCAAAATATTAAATAGAACATGAGGTTCTTTGTCACCATTCTGATCAGATTGTATTAAGCCCACTGCCACGTCACAGCGAACCTCTTGAGTGGGTCCCTAATCTAAACCTTATAATACGGCACTGTGTACTAACCACTGCTGCAGCGACAAAGCGCCAGCAGGGCAGGTGACCTGGTGCCTCACAGCACCCATGCTGCATGGCAAAGCCCCCAAGGCTCCAGGCCCCACCGCCCCACTGACACAAAACCACCACAACAGATGCCACCACACAGTACCAGTTGTTTAAAGTGAACCTGAAAGCTGGTCTATGCCTCAAGAAACTGTCTGTGTGATGTCAGCCAGGTATGTTTGGCCCTTAACCCATCACTCCAAGGCAGCAGATGGGGAGTAGCAGCCCAGAACCTGCCAGTTTGACTAGTCTCCAATGCAGCTCGGTAGATGGTGGTTTTGAAACTATATTTTGTCAAACGCCGCAGCACTTCAGAGTCAAACATAACTAGCTGAAGTCATACAGCGAGTGTCGGATACATGCTGCCTGATCCACAGGCAGCATGTCTCAGCTGTCAGGTTCACTTAAATAACACTTAGGTATTCTTCATCTTATCCCGATGCTTGTCTCACATTTACTTTACCTTATCTTGGAACATATGTCCTTTCAGCCTATTAAGTCTATTAATTGATGTAAGAGGACTACCCTCACCAACATCATAGACTCTCTCTTCTTTGGGAAATACAGAGTAATGTTGCATGTCTGTAATCACCAGTGACCAGTTCCCCATTAGTGTTATATACAGAACAAGAAATAAATGTTCCACTAGCTTATGTAACTGATGGGTTTGTGTCTAGGGACTAGGGGATCAATGAAAACATAAGTCTGGTCATGAAGCAATGGACCGCTCCTGGTAACGCTAATCCACTCCATTGTAAGAGTGCTAAGTTAGGAGCGATGTACAAATATGTAGCTTCCCTGACAAAAGTGCCAGGCTCATTAACAGTCTATGGGCATGCTGCCTGCTACAAGCCGTAATCATCCGGAAGGACAGCCACTTATTACTGATGTTATACTTCTTTACTCATAATATGTTTTATACACTTCTCACTTTCTTTACTTTCTTGTATATTTTTAAGCAGAAATAGAGCTCCGCGTGATTTGTTTTTCTAGATGTGTCTGCCTTTTATACTTGTGTGAGTGAAAGCAAACAGACCAGATCCTTTATCCATTCCGCCCTTGCTGGTGCCTCTTCATAGATCATCAAACTAAGAAAATCTATATTTCCAAGAAGGACAGCTTTATAGCCAGGCAGCAGCTGTGTGACCTTTTTTTGTTACACCAAGGCATAAAGAAGCGATTGAGAGGCATGAAGGCTTTTCAGCAAACTACAGCTGTTATATTTTCTTGCATGAAATCTCAAATTCTTCTATTATGTGTCATAATACACCCCACAAATTTTTACCTTCCACCATTTTATCCTTTACAATGACTTGTTTCCTGTCTCTCCATTAGAGGATTTATGTGTTTTGTCCAGGTCACCACACGACTCCATCCGAGCAGGAATAACGGATATATTTTTGAGTTCTGGAAACAGAATTCTGCTCTTTAGCATAGAATGAATAGGTTAATAAGTACCTAAAGTTTCTAAATCTATTATTTAATACTAATTGGTTTTAAATGAAGACTACTTAGTGATTAAAAGTTGTTTTACACACTGCTTTTGTAAAAATGTTACTGCAATTTATTATGTCAGAGGTGAAATGGAATATACAAAAAGCAGGACCCAGGGGAGGACAGATCATTGGTGCAACATGTGCGGCATCACAAGGGCCCAAGAGGTCAGGGGGCCCATTACTACCGCCAAGGCAAATTGAATTGTGCATTATGATGACCTATGAGACTGCAAAGGGTCAGATTACTGTTTTTGCACAGGGGCCTCTTCTATCCGTGTTCACCAGTGAGACGACATATACTGTTCTGTCCACTTCTGGTTCTGGTCTCATGCTTTCTTCGAGGCACAGAGCATTCAATACCTGAATTCAATTTAGCACAGTTGAAAGGAAAATGCATCTCTACAGTTGCCCGACTAAATTAGGGCAATAGTTTACTCCATTTCCAAACTAGCCACATAGGTATTGACAGTAGTGAATTCTACCAATACATCTGAATTAGAAACTTCTTCGTTTTTTTACTGACCCGAAGGGTCAATATGGACTTGATTAAACTATTTAATTTCTCATTGAAAAAAACTGAAGCTCACAGAGCCAATATTATCTATATAAGGCCTCTCAAATTCATGAATAGATTCCAATCATAATCAGTTGTAACCTATAAAAATTCAGGAATCACAAATTATGATATTCAAAGTAGAAATTTATTTATACAAAGTGCTAGTGCAACAATAAAATTTCATTATACATAGGATGACAATATTGGAATATTGGGGGGGATGTAAAGCCGGACCACAAAGAGTGGTACAATGCTTGCAGTAGCTGCAACAGTTAGACCATATAGTAGAATTGGTCTGTAGTGGTTATATATTACAGTATAGGCACATCATATAGCCACAGGGACTGAATAAATGAGACATTGGTTACATACACAATATATTCAACCCTCAACAGGGTACTGGATGTGTCATATCAATAGCCCCCAATTATTATATCTACCCTTCGAGCAAAAAGTACACCATTATGTAGCGTCTAAATACCTGTGGCCATTTGTAAATCGTATAGGTTCTGTGCAGCACTGCAGATTGCACCGCTCCCACCTCGACGTGCATTTCACCGCACTGCCGGTTTCATCAGGAGGTATGTATATTGTGTCGTGTGTGCCCCTTATAAGGACTCCATAATTGGATCCAGGTGCACCTCCCCGGTCCGGTGTGTGGGTGCACATGATGGTGTGATGCGCATCCTGTGCGCGAGCCGCCCGTCGAGCGCGTCACGAGTCACATGACCACAGATCATGCGGTCAGTGAACACGTGACACGGAGCAGGCCTGGAGACTGGACGTGTCATCCGGTCGCCATGACAACTCTCTCTGTCGGCGAGTCATGCCCAGGAAATACACAGCGCACGCCACCACTGCGTACCCCGACACAGGCAACACCCGGATCCAACCATGGAAGGTAGCCCGCAATGTGTAATCATAGACAATTCAAAAGTGAATTAACGTTTGCTCGGAAATAATCACAGTATCAAAATACATAGTACATGGCTGATTACATTGTCATTACAGAAATGCAATTTGATAATTTTAGCAGAAAAAGACCCATATTATATTACTATATTTTATAACTTCACATAATGATGAATATTCAGTGGTTTTAAATGTCCATCTTCAAAAAGTGTTGTTCTCAAATTTTCTTCATCTATATGGGTTTAATCATGGCATTGAACTCATTATCCCCTGTATCAAGTATTAGATTTCTATATATTTGGAAGATGAATATGTGGCGCCCTGGACTAGCCAGGTCGTCACAGAAACTACAACACAACACCCCCACCCCGAGATAGGCACATCAGCCAGACACAAAATCCTTGTTGCCTCCCTCCAGGGGCTGATGTCCACACCAGGAGGGGTGGAGCCAGGTGGTTGGCCCCACCCACTGAGGAGTTCACAGTCCTGGAGGCGGGAAAAGGAAGTCAGAGTAGAGTGCAGTTAGGGAAGTGGAGGAGTGAGGAGTAAGTGGTAGTAGAGGAGCAAACTGACTGTGTCCGGGTACGTGGCCCGGGCACCGAGAGCAAGGTTGGCAGACGGTGGTGGCCGTCTGCAGGAGAGGCAGATCAACGTGGAACCATAGGACCGGGGATGGGCGGTGGCCCGCCGGTACCGAACCGGGGAGCGTAGTGAAGCCAGCACAAAATGGCAGGGCCTGCGGACCCCGACCAGGCTTGGAGTCGCCGTTAAATAGGTCAAATCCGTCAGTGACCAGAACCCCAGGGGTTTCCTAACAGCCAAGGGTGGCAAAACCCCATGACCAGGCACCTGCTGTCCGCTAGGTCAAGACCCTGGTGGAATAGGGCTCCGCCGGAATAAACCCTGCCTCCCCGTCACCTCCCCCGGGCCCCGGGACCACCAACCCCCTACCCACGGAGGGGAGAGAAGCATTACAGCTGCTCCCTGCCATCGCTCCCAGGATCCCCGTCAATAGCAGCGGTGGTGCCCAACCTCACCACAACCCGTGGGTGGCATCACGGACCAAATCCCCAAACCGAACTACCCCTTTTCACTCACAGGCGAGGAGCACCGCTTGAGTCCCCGGATCCGGCCCACCGCTCGAGCCACCGAGCAGCAGCAGCAGCGCCGGACCCGAGCGTGGTGAGCGCAGTGCCCCGCCGCCCGCGACAAATATTCTTTATGAGATCCAACATTGCTATGGGGATATAGATAGGGACACAAAGAAAAACAAAGGAAAAAATTAAAATACTGTACAATGAAAAAAGTGCGTTTGCTAAAATTTGCGTTATACAGGTAGAAAGGACTTGAAGCTCAAGGATTCATTCAACCCCTGTGGTGTCATAGTGTCAAGTACCACAATCCATTTGGTTTCTTTTTTTAGAAGTTCGCTTTTATAATTTCCACCTCTGGCTCCCAAACTGACATGGTCAATGCCTTTTACTTTAAAACTGCTAGGATTACATTTGTGGTGGACAAAAAAATGTCATGGTATAGTTTTCAATTCTCTTGTATTCTTACATCCTTTGGCATTGACAATATCACAGATGTGCTCCAGAGTTCTTACTCTTAATTGCCTGGTGGTCATGCCAATATATATCATATTACATGAGCAGCTTGCATGGTATATCACCATTTCAGTTTTACATGTGATATTAAATGTGATGGAATAGCTCTTCGTGATCGCACTATTTTCAAAGGTTGTACACCTTTGCACATATTTGCACGCTGAACAATTCCCACATTTAAAACACCCCCACTTGGGTCCACTTTGACCGAATGGACTGTTCATTGGTGGGACATAGTGACTTCGAGTTAATGTCTTTCAGATTTTTCGATCTGCGCCAGGTCATTGACGGATATAAGGTCAAATGCCTGGCCAGATCTTTGTCCGCTAAAAGTACTTGCCAGTATCTCTGGAAAATTGTTTTGATCTCATGCCATCTATTGTTAAAATTTGTAATGAATCTCACAGCTTGTAACTTCCTACTTTTACTGTGGGTTGTCAAAAGGGCTTCACGATTACTTTTTACAGCTCTAATATATCCTAATCTAATATTTTTGGGTTTATAGCCTCTCTTTGCCAAATTCCTATTTAATAACCTGGATGGATTTTCAAAATCTCCTACTCTTGAACATATCCTCCACATACCCAGGAATTGCCCTGTTGGCACTGCTTTAATAGTCTGAGGGTGGTGAGAGGAGGATGCGTGCAAGAGTGTATTAGTGGCCGTGTTTTCCTAAATACATCTGTAATTATATGGCCATCTTCATTCCTCATGATCAGAACGTCCAAGAACTCCACCTTCCAGTAATCATGTTTAGATGTTAATTTTATATTTAAATCATTCTCATTTAATTTCTGCAGGAATATCTCCAGTGATGCCTCAGAACCCTGCCATACAAACAGGACATCATCAATGTACCTATACCATGAGACCACTGCATCAAACCCCTCCATGGACTGGACAACATCTCGCTCCCACAGCCCCAGGAAGAGATTAGCATATGAGGGCGCACAAGTCGCCGCCATTGCCACTCCCTGGAGCTGTAGGTAATAGCGATCTTTAAACATAAAGTAATTATGAGTTAGAACAAAGTCCAATAACTCCATCACAAATTCTATCAATTCTTTGTCCATATTTGTCATCCGCAGAAAGGTTTTACATGCAGTGGTCCCATGGCTGTGAACAATAGATGTATATAGCGCCTCGACATCGCATGTAACCAGAATCATGTCTGGTTCCAATTGAATGCTGCTGAGGCGCTTGAGTATATCCGTGGTATCTCTGATGTATGAAGACACATCCCTGGAGATAAAAGTCAATAAATCTGCATATCTTTTCATTTAATCCCCCAATCCCAGATATTATTGGGCGTCCTGGAGGATTCCCTCTATCTTTATGAATTTTTGGTGTTATGTAGAAGGTTAGAGTTCTTGGAGATTCCGTCATGAGTCCATCTCTCATCTTAGCTGAAATGATCCCTTTTCTAAAGCCAGTTTCAATAATGCCATCCAATATCTTTTTATACTGTATAGTAGGATTACTATCCAGTTTCTAATAGCATGTCGGCGATTTTAATTGGCGTAGAGCTTCGCGTTCATACATATCCACAGGCCATATCACAAGGTTTCCTCCTTTATCAGCCGGTTTGATAACCACATAACCACTTTTTTCATATTTTTTAGTTCTTTTATGGCCTCCCTTTCCTTAAATGTCAGATTGTAATTTATTGTTCTTTCTGGAATAGAAAACAATGCTTTTCTTACCAGTTCCACAAAGATGTCCACATTTGGACTCAAGTCATGAGGGGGAAACACTTGTGATCGGCCATTTAGATATGTAGGAAAGCATGCTCGAGTGAGATCATCAGGTTCTTGTTGTTCGTCAAGTAGGGTTTGTAGGTCTGAGAGTGCTTGTTGTTCCTTAAAGGTGGAGAAATGTTTATCATCATTACAAGAGAAAAACTTTTTAAATCTAAGTTTTCTAGCGAATAATTGTAGGTCTTTAACGAGAGTAAAATAGTCAAATTTGGCTGTGGGAGCAAATGTGAGCCCTTTTTCCAGAACATTAATTTGATTTGTTGTAAGTATTATATTAGATAAATTAATTACCTTTAATATGTCTTGGGTTTGTGTCCCCATTTTTTCTGATTCCTTAGAACTTTTCCAGAACTTCCTGAATTTATGGCATCGAGTAGGGGGCAACCCATCTCCCCTCCCTTGCCGCCTGGCTAAAAAATGCTTGCCACATGCCAATATATGTTTTACACACCACAACATAAAGGTTGGAAAACATTCACATACGCTATCATGGTAATCTGATCTGGAGAAGTCCTCCAAAAGCATTTGGCATAAAGCCACCACATTTATAGTAAAGAACTGTAAGTGTGATGTCTTAAATCCTGCATTTTTGCAGAGTTTAAGATAAAGGCAAATCTGGAGCAAACTGGAGACCTGGTCTGTATAATCTAAGCCATAGTCCTATAATACATAACACTGTATTGGTGTTGTAGTCGGTGTTTTAACAGTTAAGGGCCATGTGACATCGCTAATGATATATCGTCGGGGTCACGGTGTTTGTGACGCATATCCGGCGAGATTAGCGATGTCGCAGCGTGTGACACCTAGGAGCAACCTTAAACGATTGCAAAAGAGTTAAAAATCGTTGGTTTGTAACACGTCGTTCATTTACCAAAAATTGTTGTCTGGTCAGTAGCGAGGTTGTTCGTCGTTCTTGCGGCACCACAAATCGCTACATGTGACATTGCAGGAACGATGAACATCTCCTTACCTGCCGTCCACCGGCAATGAGGAAAGAAGGAGGTGGGCGGCATGTTCCGGCCGCTCATCTCCTCCACTCCGCTTCTATTGGCCGGCCGCTTAGTGACGCCGCAGTGAGGTCACTATGACGCTGAACACACCTCCCCTTGAAGGAGGGATTGTTCGGCGGTCACAGTGACGTTGCTGAAAAGGTATGTGCGTGTGACGCTGCCGTAGCAATAATGTTCGCTACGGCTGCGATCACCAAATGTCGCACGAACGACAGGGTCGGGTGCTATCGCGTACAACATTGCTAGCTATCACTGGCGATGTCACAGCGTGTAAAGCACCCTTTACAGTGCCTTGAAAATATTCTTACCTCATGAACTTTTGCACATTTTTTCACATTACACCCACAAACTTAAATGCATTTTAATCAGATTTTATTTGAGATACCAACATCAAGTAGCAAGTATTTGTGAAGTGGAAAGGAAATGATACATGGTTTTCTAAATATTTTTTAATATATACAGTATATCTGAAAATTGTGATATGCATCTGTATTCAGTGCCCCATAGTCAATACTTTGTAGGACCACCTTTAACTGCAATTACTGCTGCATGTCTTTTGTGGTATGTCTCTACCAGCTTTGCACATCTAGAGGCTGATTTTTTTGGCCATTGTTCCTTGCAAAATAGCTCTACCTCAGTGAGATTGGATGGAGAGCAACTGTAAACCGCAAATTTCAAGTTCTGACACAGATTCTCAATGGGGTTTAGGTTTGGACTGTAACTGGGACGTTCACAAGCATGATTATGCTTTAAACTAAACCATTCTATTGTAGCTATAGCAGTATGTTTAGGGTCATTGTCCTGCTAGAAGGTGAACCTTCACCCCAGTCTCAAGTCTCTTGCAGCCTCTAACATGTTTTCCTCTAGGATTTCCCTGTATTTAGCTCCATCCATCTTGCCATCAACTCCAACCACCTTCCCTGATACCGCTGAAGAAAAGCTTCCCTAGAGCATGATGCTGCCACCATCATGTTTGACAGTGGGGATGGTGTTTTCAGAGTGATGTGCAGTGTTAGTTTTCCACCACACAATGAGTTTTCTTCAGCGCTCTATTGGGAGACCCAGACGATTGGGGTATAGCTACTGCCCTCCGGAGGCCACACAAAGCACTACACTAAAAAGTGCAAGGCCCCTCCCCTTCTGGCTATACCCCCCCGTGGTATCACGGGTTCTCCAGTTTTCAAGCTTTGTGCGAAGGAGGTCAGACATCCACGCATGGCTCCACAGATTTTAGTCAGCAGTAGCTGCTGACTATTTCGGATGGAAGAAAAGAGGGCCCATATAGGGCCCCCAGCATGCTCCCTTCTCACCCGTGGATGGTGTTGTAAGGTTGAGGTACCTATTGCTGGTACAGGGGCTGGAGCCCCACATGCTGTTTTCCTTCCACATCCCCTTGTAGGGCTCTGTGGAAGTGGGATCCTGCCGGCCTCTAAGCTCTGACGCCGGGCTCCATCCACAGACCCATAGCACCTGATGGATACGGAGCAGGAGTACAATCAGGGACAAGGCCCTGCATCATACAGGTACTCTGTGTCCCCGGCAGGCATAGGCACACTCCGGGCTGGCTGGGTGTTGTAGTGCGCCGGGGACCGTAACGCTTGAGTTGGTGTTCCTACAGTTTACTGGGGGACTTTGTGTTGTGGGAACGCAGCGCCGACCCCCACTGGACCGGGCGGCGCTGCTGTGACTTGTGGTGCGCCGGGGACACGCCGACCGCGCTTTTACGGCGGCGGCGTTTATAAATCCAGTCCCCGGCTTTTGCGGCCTAGCTCCGCTTCGTTCCCGCCCCCACCCTGTCAATCAGGGTAGGGGAGAGACGCTGTTTCGCAGCAGCGACGAGGGCTGGAGCCTGATTTACATGCTCCAGCCCTCTCACTAGGCACAGAGGGAAGCAGGCTTCCCGCTCTTAGCCAGGAACGCCCAGGGCCCGCCCCCCCTCCTCTCCCAGGACGCCGGCAGCCATTACATGCAGGCTGGCTAGAGGAAGGACGCAAGGCTCTGGGAGACCTGGACTAGGGGGCTTTTGGAGACCACACACCCGCTCTTAAGCGGGCGGTAAGCGGCATTTCAGCTGGCCCCTCTAGTGCCTCAGTGTGCATTGGTGTACTGTGTCACCAGATATATATATTTATTTATTTCTTGCACTGTGAGGTCGCTTCCTGGCTGGATACCCCAGATCGCTCTGAGGAGGCAGCAACATGTCATCCACAAAACGCAAGGCTGCCAAGGCTAGGGCTGTGTACACTGCGTGTGCTGCATGTGGGGCTGCTCTACCAGCAGGCTCCAAAGACCCCCATTGTGTGCAATGCTCAGATCCGGTGCTGCTTCGCCAGCCGGAGTCCGGAGGGGTAGTGACCCAGGCTGAGACGCTTGTAAGTCCTGCCCCGGTGTCAGGGACAGACTTTGCAGTTTTTGCTGAGGGAATGTCTGTGACTATGGCAAAAATCCTTGAAACTTTGCAATCCATGACTGGGGCTCAGTCTATGGACACGGCGAGGTCTCTGTCCTCTAATCCCCCTCAGTTGGAATTAATCCAGACTGCAAGGGGGTCCCCGGCTTCCCAGGCTGAGTATTATGACTCAGATGATAGCCCCAGCCACCCTAAGCGAGCTCGCTGGGAAAGACCCTCAACGTCATCACACTGCTCAGGGTCTCAGCGCAATCAGTCGCCCTGTGATGCGTCTGAAGAGAGTGATCAGGAGTCTTATCCTGGAACCCCTCTCAATCTGGATACCCCGGATGGGGACGCCATGGTAAACGAGCTTATCTCAGCCATCAATAGACTGTTGGATATTTCTCCCCCAGCTCCTTCTGCAGAGGAGGCAGCTGCAGAGCAGGAGAAGTTTCGTTTCCTCTATCCCAAGCGTAAATTGAGTGCTTTCTTGGATCACTCTGACTTCAGAGAGTCAATCCAGAAACACGACGCTCATCCAGAAAGGCGTTTCTCTAAACGTTCTAAGGATACACGTTTTCCTTTCCCCCCTGATGTGGTCAAGCGCTGGACCCAGTGTCCAAAAGTAGACCCCCCGATTTCCAAACTTGCAGCTAGATCCATAGTTGCAGTGGAGGATGGCGCTTCACTTAAGGATGCCAATGACAGACAGATGGACCTTTGGTTAAAATCTGTCTATGAAGCTATCGGCGCGTCGTTTGCTCCAGCATTCGCAGCCGTATGGGCACTCCAAGCTATTTCAGCTGGTTTAGCAAAAGTGGATGCTATCATACATCCAGCGGTGCCGCAAGTGGCGTCCCTTACCTCGCAGATGTCTGCGTTTGCGTCTTACGCTATCAATGCGGTCCTAGAATCTACCAGCCGCACCTCAATGGCGTCCGCCAATTCGGTAGTTTTGCGCAGAGCCTTGTGGTTAAAGGACTGGAAAGCAGATGCTGGTTCCAAAAAATGTTTAACCAGCTTGCCTTTATCTAGAGATAGACTGTTTGGCGAGCCATTGGCTGACATCATTAAACAGTCCAAGGGTAAAGACTCTTCCTTACCCCAGCCCAGATCAAGCAAACCTCAGCAGAAAAAATGGCAGCAGAGGTTTCAGTCCTTTCGAGGTTCGGGCAAGACACAATTCTCCTCGTCCAAAGGGACTCAGAGGACGCAAAGAGTCTCAGATTCCTGGCGGGCTCACGCACGCCCCAAGAAAGCAAATGGAGGAACCGCTTCCAAAGCGGCTACCTCATGACTTCCAGCCCCCCCCCTCCGCATCTCCGGTCGGGGGCAGGCTCTCCCGCTTTTCCGACATTTGGATGTCACAGGTCAAAGACCGGTGGGTGACAAACATTTTGTCTCGCGGGTACAGAATCGAGTTCAGTTCTCGTCCTCCAGCTCGGTTCTTCAGAACCTCCCCACATCCAGACCGAGCAGATGCCCTGCTGCAGGCGGTGGACTCCCTAAGAGCGGAAGGAGTAGTGGTTCCTGTACCGCCTCAGGAACAAGGGCGAGGGTTTTACTCCAATCTCTTTGTGGTTCCAAAAAAGGACGGCTCGTTCCGTCCTGTTCTGGATCTAAAGCTGCTCAACAAACATGTGCACGCCAGACGGTTCCGGATGGAAACCCTCCGCTCTGTCGTTGCCTCAATGTCTCAAGGAGACTTCCTTGCCTCAATAGACATCAAAGATGCTTATCTCCACGTGCCAATTGCTACAGAACATCAACGTTTTCTACGTTTTGTGATAGGAAACGACCATCTTCAGTTCGTAGCTCTGCCATTCGGTCTGGCGACAGCCCCACGGGTCTTCACCAAGGTCATGGCGGCGGTGGTAGCAGTCTTGCACTCTCAGGGACACTCGGTGATCCCTTACCTAGACGATCTACTTGTCAAGGCACCCTCTCAAGAGGCATGCCAACTCAGTCTACATGCTACGCTGGAGACTCTACAGACGTTCGGATGGATCATCAACTTTCCAAAGTCGAATCTGTCACTGTCACAGTCGCTAACGTATCTTGGCATGGAGTTTCATACTCGAGCAGCGAGAGTGAAGCTTCCGCTGAACAAGCAGCGGTCCCTACAGACAGGGGTGCAATCCCTCCTTCAAGGCCAGTCGCACCCCTTACGGCGCCTCATGCACTTCCTCGGGAAGATGGTGGCAGCCATGGAAGCAGTTCCCTTTGCGCAGTTTCATCTGCGCCCACTTCAATGGGACATTCTCCGCCAATGGGACGGGAAGTCAACGTCCCTGGACAGGAAAGTCTCTCTTTCCCAGACGGCCAAGGACTCTCTACAATGGTGGCTCCTTCCCACCTCATTGTCTCAGGGAAGATCCTTCCTGCCCCCATCCTGGGCAGTGGTCACGACAGATGCGAGTCTGTCAGGGTGGGGAGCAGTGTTTCTCCACCACAGGGCCCAGGGGACGTGGACTCCGCAGGAGTCCACCCTTCAGATCAATGTTCTGGAAATCAGGGCAGTGTATCTTGCCCTACTGGCCTTCCAACAGTGGCTGGAAGGAAAGCAGATCCGAATCCAGTCGGACAACTCCACTGCGGTGGCATACATCAACCACCAAGGAGGGACGCGCAGTCGGCAAGCATTCCAAGAAGTCCGGCGCATTCTAATGTGGGTGGAGGACACAGCATCCACCATATCCGCGGTTCACATCCCAGGCGTAGAAAATTGGGAAGCAGACTTCCTCAGTCGCCAGGGCATGGACGCAGGGGAGTGGTCTCTTCACCCGGACGTGTTTCAGGAAATCTGTCGCCGATGGGGAGTGCCGGACGTCGACCTAATGGCGTCCCGGCACAACTACAAGGTCCCGGCATTCATGGCGAGGTCGCGCGATCAAAGAGCTCTGGCGGCAGACGCATTAGTTCAAGATTGGTCGCAGTTCCGGCTCCCATACGTCTTCCCACCTCTGGCACTCTTGCCCAGAGTGTTACGCAAGATCAGATCCGATTGCAGCCGCGTCATACTCGTCGCCCCAGACTGGCCGAGGAGATCGTGGTATCCGGATCTGTGGCATCTCACGGTCGGTCGACCGTGGTCACTGCCAGACCGACCAGACTTACTGTCCCAAGGGCCGTTTTTCCATCAGAATTCTGCGGCCCTGAACCTGACTGTGTGGCCATTGAGTCCTGGATCCTAGCGTCTGCAGGATTATCCCAAGGAGTTGTAGCCACAATGAGACAGGCTAGAAAGTCGACTTCTGCTAAGATCTACCACAGAACGTGGAAGATTTTCTTATCCTGGTGTTCCGCTCAGGGAGTGTCTCCCTGGCCATTTGCATTGCCCACTTTTCTTTCTTTCCTGCAATCGGGGTTAGAAAAGGGCTTGTCGCTCAGCTCCCTTAAAGGGCAAGTATCGGCACTATCCGTGTTTTTTCAGAAGCGTCTAGCACGTCTTCCTAAGGTGCGCACGTTCCTGCAGGGGGTCTGTCATATTGTGCCCCCGTACAAGCGGCCGTTAGATCCATGGGATCTGAACAGGGTACTAGTTGCTCTCCAGAAGCCGCCTTTCGAGCCTCTGAAGGAAGTTTCCTTTTCTCGCCTGTCACAGAAAGTGGCGTTTCTTGTTGCGATCACATCGCTTCGGCGAGTGTCGGAGCTGGCAGCTCTGTCATCCAAGGCTCCCTTCCTGGTGTTTCACCAGGACAAGGTAGTGCTGCGCCCCATTCCGGAGTTTCTCCCTAAGGTCGTCTCCTCGTTTCATCTTAATCAGGATATATCCTTGCCTTCCTTTTGTCCTCATCCGGTTCACCGGTATGAAAAGGACTTACGTTTGCTGGATCTGGTGAGAGCACTCAGAATCTACATTTCCCGCACGGCGCCCATGCGCCGTTCCGATGCACTTTTTGTCCTTGTCGCTGGTCCGCGCAAGGGGTTGCAGGCTTCTAAAGCCACCCTGGCTCGATGGATCAAAGAACCAATTCTAGAGGCCTACCGTTCTGCGGGGCTTCCGGTTCCTTCAGGGCTAAAAGCCCACTCAACCAGAGCCGTGGGTGCGTCCTGGGCATTACGACACCAGGCTTCGGCTCAACAGGTGTGCCAGGCAGCTACCTGGTCGAGTCTGCACACTTTCACCAAACATTATCAGGTGCATACCTATGCTTCGGCGGATGCCAGCTTAGGTAGAAGAGTCCTGCAGGCGGCAGTGACATCCCCGTAGGGGAGGGCTGTTTTGCAGCTCTAACATGAGGTATCTCTTTACCCACCCAGGGACAGCTTTTGGACGTCCCAATCGTCTGGGTCTCCCAATAGAGCGCTGAAGAAGAAGGGAATTTTGTTACTTACCGTAAATTCCTTTTCTTCTAGCTCTTATTGGGAGACCCAGCACCCGCCCTGTTGTCCTTCGGGATTTTTTTGTTGTTTGCGGGTACACATGTTGTTCATGTTGAACGGTTTTTCAGTTCTCCGACGTTATTCGGAGTTAATTTGTTTAAACCGGTTATTGGCTTCCTCCTTCTTGCTTTGGCACTAAAACTGGAGAACCCGTGATACCACGGGGGGGTATAGCCAGAAGGGGAGGGGCCTTGCACTTTTTAGTGTAGTGCTTTGTGTGGCCTCCGGAGGGCAGTAGCTATACCCCAATCGTCTGGGTCTCCCAATAAGAGCTAGAAGAAAAGGAATTTACGGTAAGTAACAAAATTCCCTTCTTTGCATTTAGTCCAAAAAGGTCTACTTTGGTCTCTTCCATCTGACCAGAGCATATTTTTCCACATGTAATGTAGGGGACACAGCTAGCATTTATGTAAATACCATAGTAGTGGAATACTATAGATTGGGCAGCCACCTACGACACGACTGAGAGTATATTGCTTCATTTGGGGTGAAACCTGACGTCATTAAAAGAAGTAACATAACACAGTACATGTACACAGCAATGTTGTTTTAATATATTCAGTTTATGGGGCACTTTTACAGTGCTTTTTCAGAAATTACAAAAAAACTCCTTTGGCGTTTACACCAAAAGAGTAAAGAAAAGCCACTTAGAAAACAGTACTTGAATCACATTCTTTTGTTCTGTTTGTCTCCAAGTCAACAATTGGCTGCTATTGCAGTAAAAGAAAAGCCTTTGCAAATATTCACCTCCCCCTCCCCTCAAAAATGATGGCACTGTTTTTCCTGAACGTGCTATATTTGAAGTAAGCCTTAGGTACCCCTCACACGCCCTTCACACTTTTGTATATAAAACACATATGCGAAAAAAACAATACCGGTTTCATCAATGTGCTATCGGTATGATATTGGTGTGCCATCCAGGTTTTTCCTGTATGGATAAAGAAAAAATGAAATTACAAAGCTTCTCTGTCATGGGTTATATGGAAATAGGACAGGGCACCCTAAACTGGCCTTCAGACTTGTGATCCTGCGCTGTCCCTTATCTCGGAGGTAGGTGTGCTGGTAACCAGGTCCGAGACCTCAGCGTGGCCTTAACTCTTGTCCGAGCCCTGATCTAACTCTCCTTCTCCCCCACTCTTGGGGCGGGCTGGGAAACACAAAGATGAAACCCCACAAAACAACAGAGACAAGGGAGAACTGAAATTTGTACACACAGCACTCAACACTCAAGAAAGACAATATGTTTACGGGGAAATTACGAAAAATAGGAGGAAGTAACGCACAACAGGGAAATGCTCACACCACTCAGAAGCGCAGCACGGATCACCATGAACAGGAGAAACACCAAGGCCGGGATCGCAGAAGCTATCATCGCCACATACAGAAAGGAAGCCATCCTTAATATAGGGAGGAGACAGCTGCACCTGGCAATCAGCAACCTGAGCATTTAGGTCCTGCTCACCAGTTTGCAGGGATTAACTCCTGCAGAGCTGCAGACCAATCAACCTGAACCAACCGACGCCTGGCTCTGGCTGAACAATGCAGAAGTCTGAGGTTGCTTGTCAGACTCTGTAGTGTGAACAGAGTCTGACACCAGCATGCCAGCAGACTTATGCAGAGCTGAACATTGCATGATATTCTTCTATAATTTTCAATGTTAAATAAGTAAAGGGCACGGATGGCACACAGATTCCATTCATGTCCTATACGTGTTTTTCACAAACCCATACATTTGTATTGGCTCTTGTCATCCTTTCTGCCAGAAAAATAGGACATGTGAAGATCACCATGGGTTATGGGTAGAGATCAGCAAACCTCATGCTCAAGGCTTGGGGTTCGGGCTTGAAAAGAAACTATTTTGTTCACAAAGAATTAAAAAAAAAACAAACAAAACGCTGCCCACCTTGCCCCGGAAATGTTTTGCTATGGGCCTAAAGCAAAACATTTCCAGAGGTGGGTGGGCAATCTTTTTTTTTTAATTAATTGTCCATAAACAAAACAATTCAGTACGCTGAATGAAAGCCTAATGTGTGACAAACAAACACTTCGAGCAGAGCGCACAAAGCAGGTAATCCCTCAGACACCAGCACAGCGCGATACTCACAGCCAGGATTTTTACGTCATTTTCTAACTCCGAACCGTGAGCCTTGAGTTTTAGGTTTGTTCAACTCTTGTTATGGGTTCATTAGTTAGACATGAAAAAGATGGATGTCACGCATACCAGGAACACGTACATGTGAAGGGATTTACGCACAGTATATTTTATAAAAAACACAATTTTGCAGCCATTTGTCGTGCAGTCTTTTTGAGCCTAAAGCCTGCTTTACACAAGTCGATCTACCGTGTGATAGCACAAGCGATCGTATCCACCCCCGTCGTTTTTGCGTCATGGGCAAATCGCTGCCCGTGGCGCACAAACTTGTTTAACCCCCGTCACACGCACTTACCTTCCGGACGACCTCGCTGTGGGCGACGAACGTCCACTTCCTGAAGGGGAGGGACGTTTGGCGTCACAGCGACGTCACACGGCAACCGGCTAATAGAAGCGGAGGGGCGGAGTTGAGTGAGATGTAAACATCCCGCCACCTCCTTCCTTCCACATAGCCGGCGGGTGCCGCAGGACGCAGGTAAGCTGTGTTCATCGTTACCATGGTGTCACACGGAGCAACGTGTGATGCCACGGAAATGATGAACAACCGGTGCCATTTTAATTAAACAATTTTATGAAACCTAGCGACGAGTACATGACTAACGATTTGTGAGGGATACTGCGTCGCTAGGAGGATTCACACGAGACGACGTCGTGTACGATGCCGGATGTGCGTCACGAAAACCATGATCCCGACGATGCATCGCACGATCGGTCGTCTCGTGTAAAGCCTGCATAAGTCAGAAGTGGATTCAAGCGAAATGGAAAATATGAAGTACAAGACTTTTAAAGCTTGATGCTATTTATTTTAGACAAGGTAGTGCATTTTGGTGTCATCTATGAACCATTAAGATAAACACTCATAATTGTGTGATACCAGTGTGACTAGAGCTTCAACTTAATCAGAACCATAAACGGCAGAATTTTAGAAAACATGCATTGCTAGGTGGGTTAGCATTATCATTTCTCATCTCATATGTACAGATGTCACCATTTTTAATTGAGCACACAAGAAAAATCATGGTGCGGAAAGTAAATGCAATAAAAGTGATTGAATGTGTGTTATTAGGTGACAAACTATGTTCTTACACATCATTTTATCTTTCTGTATGGTGAGATTTGTCATTTTAGGATTGGTTACATCTGTACACGATACATAAGCTGCACTGGAACATGTACCATTATGTAAAGACGAACAGCTGACATTCCTTCTACTTTCCGTCACACTCTCTCCCTGGTCACAATTTCTGGTTAGCGTTATACACAGGGGCGTAACGATCACGGTCGCACAGGTCGCCACTGCGACCGGGCCCGCAGGGTTATAGGGGCCCGGCAGCCGCTCTGCAGAGCCGGCTGCCGGGCCCCTATGTGTAGTGCCACTATGTAGTGGCCGACTGCGCGACCGTTAGGGGGCCGGCCTGTGAGTCAGGGGGGCCCAGTGTCTGCAGGGGGCAGAGGGGCCCCTGACCTGGAGAGGCCACCAGGCGTTCCTGACCTGCTGCAGACAGAGGAGATGTGCTCCTGCACGGCAGACGGAATCCATCCCTACCAGGACCTGCGATGATGTCACGCCCATGTGACTGTGTGGGAGGAGACACAGGAGGCCGGGGAGAAAGCAGGAGAAGATACTTCGAACACATGACTGGTAATGAGAAAAGAGGGGACATGAGGGGAGGGGCTGCAGGGTGAGTGGGATGTGAGGGCTGCAGACTGTGACAGAAGCATGTGAAGGGTGCAGAGTGTTTGAGAGGGTTAAGTTGGGGTACGGGCAGGGTGAGATATGTGGGTCAGGGTGTGTGTGTGATATGGGGGTGCAGGCTGTATAGGGAGCAGGGTGTGTGACATATGGGGGCAGGGGCATAACTACCGCAGTCGCAGGGGTCAGAAGGAGCTGAGAGGTACTTGTTTTTTTATTTTGCTGGCTGCATGAAACATATAGGCCCGGGGAAGCTGCCTGCATGATACATGGAGGCCCTGGTGGGGCTGGGTGGCAGGCTGCATTACACATAGAAGCCCTGGGGGCTGGCTGCATGACACATGGAGGCCCTGGGGGGCTGGCTGCATGACACATGGAGGCCCTGGGGGGGCTGGCTGCATGACACATGGAGGCCCTGGGGGGGCTGGCTGCATGACACATGGAGGCCCTGGGGGGGCTGGCTGCATGACACATGGAGGCCCTGGGGGGGCTGGCTGCATGACACATGGAGGCCCTGGGGGGGCTGGCTGCATGACACATGGAGGCCCTGGGGGCTGGCTGCATGACACAGGGAGGCCCTGGGGGGGCTGGCTGCATGACACATAGAGGCCCTGGGGGGGGGCTGGCTGCATGACGCATAGAGGCCCTGGGGTGGCTGGCTGCATGACGCATAGAGGCCCTGGGGGGGCTGGCTGCATGACACATAGGCCCGGGGGAAGCTGGCTGCATTACACATGGAGGCCCTGGTGGGGCTGGCTGCATGACACCTGGTGGGGCTGGCTGCATGACACATGGAGGCCCTGGTGGGGCTGGCTGCATGACACATGGAGGCCCTGGTGGGACTGGCTGCATAATACATGGAGGCCTGGGGGTGCTGGCTGCATGATACATGGAGGTCTATGGGACTGCATAATAAACATGAAGGACACCTTATACATAGACTATAGCAGCGCATTATACATGAAGGTCTATGGGGCTGCATTATAATACATATAGGACTATGGGGGCTACATTATAATATATGGAGGACTATGGAGGCTACCTTACACATGGTCTGTGGGGGTGCATTATAAAGCATGGGGGACTGTGGTGCAGTATAAAATATGGAGAACTATGGGAAATGCATTATAATACATGGAGGACTATGGGGGTGCATTCTAATATATAAAGGGTTATGTGGGACCCTTTATACTATATGGAAGGCTATGTGGGGGCCATTATAGTATTTGGAGAACTATATATGAGGGAGGAAAAAGATACAAGTATGGGATGGGAATGTTTTGTGCTGAGGGAAAAGGGCTCTTTCCCATGCTCTGCTATACATCTTCTCTCAGCACCCTGCTTTCCCATGCTCTGCTATACATCTTCTCTCAGCACCCTGCTTTCCCATGCTCTGCTATACATCTTCTCTCAGCACCCAGCTTTCCCATGCTCTGATATGGGAAAGCTGGGTGCTGAGGGAAAGATGTATGACAGAGCATGGGAAAGCAGGGTGCTGATAGAGGGATTTTAGATCATGGGAAACCTGGGTGCTGTGGGTAAAAGCCAAGTGTCAGCATCATTATCCTGTACCCTAAGTGTTGTGTACATGGAGGGGGGCCCCGGTCCAAAGTTTGCACCAGGGCCCATCAAACTCTAGTTACGCCACTGGTTATACATGTCACTTCAATGTGATGACTGACGGTGATCACATGTCCTTATTTTCCAACGCTGCAGTAAAGCGGGCTTTACACGCTACGACATCGCTAATGCGGAGTCGTTGGGGTCACGGAATTCGTGACGCACATCCGGCCGCATTAGCGATGCCGTTGCGTGTGACATCGATTAGCGATTTTGCATCGTTGCAAAACAGTGAAAAATCGCTAATCGGCGACACGGGGGTCCATTCCCAATTATCGTTACTTCAGCAGTAACGAGGTTGTTCCTCGTTCCTGCGGCAGCACACATCGCTGCGTGTGACGCCGCAGGAGCGAGGAAACTCTCCCTACCTGCCTCCCGGCCGCTATGCGGAAGGAAGGAGGTGGGCGGGATGTTACGTCCCGCTCATCTCCGCCCCTCCGCTGCGATTGGGCGGCGGTTCAGTGACGTTTCAGTGACGTCGCTGTGACGCCGCATGGACCGCCCCCTTAGAAAGGAGGCGGTTCGCCCGTCACAGCGACGTCGCCGGACAGGTAAGTATGTGTGACGGCTCTGGGCGATGTTGTGCGGCACGGGCAGCGATATGCCCGTGTCGCGCAACAGATGGGGGCGGGTACCCACACTAGCGATATCGGGACCGATATCGCAGTGTGTAAAGTAGCCTTTAGATATTCTTAATATGGTTTTAGTAACAACTTTTAAGCAAATTTGAACTATAAACTGTATAGGGCCATGTTCACACGTTGCTTTTTTGCAGTTTTTTCTGCAGGCAAAACCTGCTTTCTTGGCAGTAGAAAAGTTACTTACAAAAAGTAAGTTTTGCTGCTGTTTTTATTGCATTTTTTGCTGCAGATTATAAAATTCATATTTCTACAGTACATGTTTAATAAAGTTAGTTTTATTCAGCAAAAACCCAACAACGATGCAGCAAAAACACATGGTTACATGTTTTGTACCTCCTCATTGCATGCAATGGGGAAAAGACACTGCAAAAGCGCTGAAAGAATTAAAAAATGCAGCCTTTTTCCAAATCAGTCAGGAAAAATAAGCAATTGTGTGCATGGGACTTCTGGATCTCACTTTTGCTGCCTCTGTTAGGATGTGTGCGCACATTTTATGTGTTTTTTTATGCAAATTTGTCACAAATCTGCATATTTATCCTTATGCCACCAAAGTCAATGAGAAGTCTGAAGTGCTGTGTGCACATTTCTTGTTTTTTCCTTGCAGATTTGGTGCAGAAAATAATCTACAGCATGTCAATTGTTGGTGCATTTTTCCCTGGGGTTTTTAGCCCTTCCATCTGTAGGAGGTTGTCAATTCACTCCCACTCCTACTAAGCAATGTTTTCCCTATTATACAGTGTACTTAATGTTGAATGTATATTAGTGCGGCTACCGGCGATGTAGCAGAGCTAGCTGCCGGTATGTTATGGTGTTTTTTTGAATATCTGTAAGCATGCGTTTTAGAGTAATGTGTAGAGATGAGCGAACCGGCCGCAGTTCGGCTCGAGTTCGGTTCGCCGAACCGAGGTCTGGGTCGATTTTGGTTCGGCGAACCACTTGAACCCCATAGGAAACAATGGGAGGAAATCACAAACACATAAAAACACATTATAAATGTACACATACAGTTAATAAACATTGCCATAACACTTACCTGTCCCCGTGATCCGTCCTGCACCCTGTCTCCTGCCACTATTCCATCCGCTGATCGCTGAATCTTCCCGGTAACCAGCACTGCCAACAGTGATGCAGGACCTATCGTGACGTCAAAATAGCCATGTGACCAGTCACGTGTCTATTATCTCATTGGCTACAGACTGGTCACATGACTATAACGCCGACATGCTAGGACCTGTGATTGCATCTCTCTGTTACGCTCCAGCGATCCCACCAGCAACCTGACCTGGCAGGGATCGCTGGAGCGTCGCTACATGGGTTGCTGGTGAGCTGTCAGGCAGATCTCACCAGCAACCAGTGACCAGCCCCCAGCCAGCAGTGACGCGTGGGAGCGATGCTGTGCTTGGTAACTAAGGTAAATATCGGGTAACCAACCCGATATTTACCTTGGTTACCAGCGCACACCACTTAGCGCTGGCTCCCTGCACTCCTAGCCGCAGTACACATCGGGTTAATTTTACCCGATGTGTAGTCTGGCTATGTGTGCAGGCAGCAGGAGCCAGCACTGACAGCGTGAGAGCGGGTGACTCTGGTAACGAAGGTAAACATCGGGTAACCAAGGAAAGGGCTTCTTGGTTACCCGATGTTTACCGTAGTTACCAGTGTCCGCAGAAGCCGGCTCCTGACCGGTGACACAGCCAGTCAATAACGGAGATCACCGTTGCCATAGCAACGCACTTGGTAGCGGTGTCGGGGACGTCCCGCTACCAGCACGCAGCGGCACCGGAATCACGTGATCGGAGCACCGTTGCTATGGCAACCTTTGCCACCGCTTAGAGTCGGGAGCCTGTGGTCACTCTCACAGAGTGATTTCTGCACGGAGCACAGCGTCTTCCCCCATGCAGCTGTGCTGTCTGATGGAGCAGACAGAGCTGCATGTGTTGAAGGAGAAAGAAGACAAAAGACCATGGATCGTGGAGGGATGACAGGGGGTAATAAAGATGGAGTCTCTAAGTGTGTCTGTGTATTTATTTCTATTAAAGTATTTTTTCTGTGTGGTGTTTTTTTTTAACCCTTTATTGGGTCAAACGTGCCTGACATTAAGAATCTCTGGCTTAATACTAGCTAGAAAACATAGCTAGTATTAACTCATGATTACCCAACAAGCCACCCGGCTCCAGGGCTGTTGGAAGAGTTGGATACAGCGCCAGATGATGGCGCTTCTATGAGAGCGCCATTTTCTGGGGCGGCTGCGGACTGCAATTCGCAGCAGAGGGGCCCAGAAACCTCGGGCTAACCTGTGCTGCGGATCCAATCCCCAGCTGCCTAGTTGTACCCGGCTGGACACAAAAATGGGGCGAAGCCCACGTCGTTTTCTTTTTTAATTATTTCATGAAATTCATGAAATAATTAAAAAAAGGGCTTCCCTATATTTTTAGTTCCCAGCCGGGTGCAAATAGGCAGCTGGGGGTTACGGGCAGCCCGTACCTGCCTGCTGTACCTGGCTAGCATACAAAAATATGGCGAAGCCCACGTCACTTTTTTTTTAGTTTTTTGGCAAAAAAAATGCATTGTTGGATTTTCCATTGCCAGTGAAGGTAACACCAAGCAGTAGGGGTTAGCAGCCAGTAGCTGCTCGGATTACCCTCAGCTAGCAATACAAAAAAATGCAGCGGGAGCCCATATATATATTTTTTAATTATTTATTTAAATAACTAAAAAAAAAGGGCTTCCCTGTATTTTGATTGCTTGACATGACAGTGCTGTAAAAATAAATCAATAATAAATCAATAAATTAAAAAAATGACATAGCACTCCGCGATATTTTTTATTCTCAGCGCAGATAAAGCAGACAGCTACGGGTTGCCACCCCCATCTGCCTGGCGTTACTTTGGCTGGCAATCAAAATACAGGGAAGCCCATTAATTTTTTTTATTTAAAAAAATAGTTTAAAAAAAAAATGACGTGAGGTCTCCCCATTTTTGATAGCCAGCTAGGGTAAAGCAGAAGGCTGTAGGCTGAAAACCACAGCTGGCAGCTTTACCGTGGTTGGGGATCCAATGTGGAGGTCACCCCAGGCTCTGTTTTTATAATTATTTTATAAATAATAATAATTACAAAAAAAAAGTGGGGTCCCCCCCAAATTGGATCACCAGCCAAGGTAAAGCGGACAGCTCTGGTCTGGTATTCTCAGGGTGGGAAGGTCCATAGTTATTGGCCCTTCACATCCTAAAAATAGCAGGCCACAGGCGCCCCAGAATTGGCGCATCCACTAGATGCGCCAATCCTGGTGCTTCACCCCAGCTCATCCCGTACCCTGGTGCAGTGGCAAACTGGGTAATAAATGGGGTTGATACTAGCTGTAAAGTCACCTGACATCGAGCCCAGCAGTTTGTGATGTCATGGCGTCTATCAGATACCCGACATCACAAACTTTCAGTACTAACAAAACAAATAGATGAAAAAAAATGTATTTGAAAAAACACTCTCCAAAATATTCCCTCTTTCACCAATTTATTGTAAGGAAAAAAAATAAAGGGGTCCCACGATGACTCTGGACCGTCTAGAATATGGGGGGACACGCTCAGGGAACGTATCCCCCATTTTCTAGGAGTGCAGACCCTCCATGTAAGGAGTGTGGGTGCTATGAATCTGCACCCACTCTCCCCAGGTCCACAGCAGCAGAGTCCATGTCGTAAGTGTTGCTACCAAAGCTGCAATGCCCTGCTCATGAGGTAAGGGCATGCCTAATCAGGAGAACTATTCTACATTTCCAAATATTGGTATTTGCTGATATTATTGCTATTCCACCTACTATATATTGGGGATAGGATCTTGGAGATGGAATACCCCTTTAAGTCCAGTTATCCAGCTGAATGAATACTTAACAGAGCTCGCTATTTAGACATGTTTTCTTGTGGCGTATAACGGACTCTCATGTTTGGTAGTCGTTCAGCAGGGCAACAGAAATAGCAAATCCCTCCATTTGTAAATGTAGTATACATCTCCTGATCAGCTATGTTCCTTACCTCATGAGCAGGGCATTGCAGTAGCTTACAGATGCATGATTACCACCACTCACTGTGTCTGAACACAGGAACTTGAGCTGACAGCCGCTCTGTGCATGCGGCAGCGTCTATTGTGAAGGAGGGGGCCGAGGGGGATCAACGCTGCACAGATACCGTGGGACACCGGGGAACACCGGTAGGTTTATAGGGGGTGACCTGGCAGGGCCTGGGGAGGAGTTCTCTGTCGCATGTGTCATGGCACATGCGACAGAAATCTGAGGAGTAAGGTGAATGTGGCCGGCGCGCTGCTGAACGTGCAGCCATCTTGGATTTTCTGGGAAGGGGTCGGGGGGGTGCACTTTGGCGACACCGGGGGACCGGGGAGGAGATTTATCTACCATCTGACATGTTTGTTCATGCCAGATGGGAGATAAATAATTTTTTACCGGCGCTGTCAATTACTGTAACGTGATCACCGGTATACGGTGTATACCGGTGATCACGTGAACGGGGACCGGACAAACCGACCTGAATCATGATCTCCAGGGTCTCAACTACCCCCTGAAACCCCGGAGATTTTCTGACGCTGGGGAGCGCTATTCACTTATTTCTGCCTGTTGTTTATAAACAGCAGATTAGAATAATGCTACATTCACACGACCGATCAGTTTTTGCGGTTTGCAAAAAACGGTCCGTTATTTTCACGGATGCATGCGTGTGGCATCTGTATCCTTCCGTATTGTTAGGTCCGGGTGGTGGATCCACTGGGCCGTGCACCCCACCGGAGGCCTGGGTGCACGGTAGCCGGAGCACAAGCATGGCAGGGACTGCGTCCCACAGGGGACGGGTAGAACAGTCACTGGGGCTTCAGAGTTCCTGGAGACAGTGCAGGAATCTGGCACAGGTGCCGGGTAGGAATGTCAGGCAATAGTATGATCACAGGACACAGCACAAGGGGGACCTGCGCACCTAGCTTTCAAGACAAGGCTTACAAGACACGTTGATCAGGCCCCACCCACATGGAAAGGCCAGTCTTATATACCCAGCATAGCCTCATGTCTTATCCTGCTGCAGCAGTGCTGGGCCCATAAGACCAGGTGAGTGGGCGCAGCCCGACCCTATACAGAAGCATGAGTCAGACACATGAGACTGGGGACAGGACACATGAAAGCACGAGCGGGAGCGGCAGCCGTGACCGGTGGACACGTGGACCGGATCAGTGAATAAGGAGTGGTGCCGTGCAGGTGCGACCGGATCAGTGGGTAAGGAGCGGTGCCGAGGCATCGGGAGCGTGACACGTATACGGTCCGTATGTCATCTATGTGTCGTCCGTGTGCCTTCCGTTTTTTGGCGTACTGCCAAAAAACTGAAGGAGGGAAAATACATAAATTTACCTGGGATCCATAGCTTCATCCTACATGAGGCGGTCACATGTTCAGTCTAGTGCCATTTTCTACTGCCTTTCACATCGTAGAGCGCTCTGGTGATTTTCTTGTGCTTGTACACTTCATATCAGTCTTTTCTGTCATTATAATGGCAGAAAGACACATAATGTCCCACTCTCCTGCATTTTGTAATTTTGCACCCTTTGGTGCCTTTCATGTGGCACTAAGGGGTGCTTAGCCTTGTATTTACCAAAATAAATAAATAAATTTTAAAAAAAATGACGTGGGATTCCCCCTATTTTTGTAGCCAGCTAGGGTAAAGCAGACGGCTGCAGCCTGCAGACCACAGCTGGCAGCTTCACCTTGGCTGGTAATCCGAAACTGAGGGCACCCCACGCTGTTATTTTAAATTAAATAAATAATTAAAAAAAAAAAAAAAACACGTAGGGGCCCCCCCAAAATTGGACCACCAGCCAAGGTAAAGCAGACAGCTGGGGTCTGATATTCTCAGACTAGGGAGGTCCACTGCTATTGGACACTCCCCAGCCTAAAAATAGCAGGCCGCAGCCGCCCCAGAAGTGGCGCATCCATTAGATGCGCCAATCCTGGTGCTTCGCTCCAGCTCATCTCATGCCCTGTTGCGGTGGCAAACGGGGTAATATATGGGGTTAATACCAGATGTGTAATGTCACCTGGCATCAAGCCCTGGGGTTGGTGAGGTCAGGCGTCTATCAGATACCCGACATCACCAACCCAGTCAGTAATAAAAACAAATAGACGACAAACACATTTTTATTTGAAAAAACACTTCCCAACACATTCCCTCTTTAACCAATTTATTAGAAAGAAAAAAAAATCCAGGTCTGCTGTAATCCAAGCGGTTACCATGGCGATCCATACCATAGTCACTGTCCCAGTCAATGAAGAACAGAATGTTCCCCATTGGCTGGGAGAGCAATGCAGTGACCTGAGCTAACATCAGAAGGTCAGCCCAGGTCACTGCAGGGCATGACAAGTGCTGCTGTCAGCGAGGTACATTACCTGCGCTGATCTCCTGTACTGCTGATACTGCACACTGACATCAATCACCTTCACAGCCAAGTATCGCGAGCGGCCCGTGACTGTCACCGCTAGTGACAGTCTCGGGCCGCAGTGACAGATGTGAAGCGGCAGCCATGGAGGACAGTGTCAGCGCTGAGGTCGGGAGGGCAGGACTTCATCACCGCAGGTAAGCCGAGCGGGGATATGTGTGCGGTGTGAGGTGGGCGGAGCCTAGCGAGGTAATGTGTGCGGGTGCGAGGTGGGCGGAGCCTAGCGAGGTAATGTGTTCGGGTGCGAGGTGGGCGGAGCCTAGCGGGGCTATGTGTGTGGTGCGAGGTGGGCGGAGCGTAGCAGGGTAATGTGTGCAGGTGCAAGGTGGGCGGAGCCTAGCGGGGCAATGTGTGCAGTGCGAGGTGGGCAGAGCCTAACGGGGCTATGTGTTCGGTGTGAGGTGGGCGGAGCCTAGCGGGGTAATGTGTGCGGGTGCATGGTGGGCGGAGCCTAGCGGGGCTATGTGTGCAGTGCGAGGTGGGCGAGCATAGCGGGGTAATGTGTGCAGGTGCGAGGTGGGCGGAGCCTAGCGAGGTAATATGTGCGGGTGTGAGGTGGGTGGAGCCTAACGGGGCTATGTGTTCAGTGCGAGGTGGGTGGAGCCTAGTGGGGTAATGTGTGCGGGTGCGAGGTGGGCGGAGCATAGCGGGGTAATGTGTGCAGGTGTGAGGTGGGCGGAGCCTAGCGAGGTAATGTGTGTGGGTGTGAGGTGGGTGGAGCCTAGCGGGGCTATATGTGCGGGTGCGAGGTGGGCGGAGCCTAGCGGTGCTATGTGTGCCGGCCGGCGGAATGCGAAGTTGGTGGAGCTTAGCGGGGCCATGTGCGCTGAGGATGCCAGTGCCGGGGACTGCATGGCTGGGGACAGGTGAGTGTGAGTGTGTGTGTGTGTACATGCTGAGTGCAGGAGGGGGCGGAGCGAGCTGAGCGGGGAAGTGTCGGCTCCCTGCACGCGTAACCAGGGTAAATATCGGGTTACTAACCAAAGCGCTTTGCTTGGATACCCGATGTTTATCTTGGTTACCAGCTTCTGGCAGGCTGCCAGCGATGGCTCCCTGCACACTGTAGCTCTAAAAAGCCCTGCTTTTGCTACTAAAACCATTCAAGAACGTAACGTGAACTGTCGAGCTTTTAGCAAAAAGCTCGAGTTCTAGTTCGATCTAGAACACCCCCCAAAATCACTCGAACCGCGAACTGGAGAACTTCGAACCTCGAACCGCGCTCAACTCTAGTAATGTGTAATGTATGAGATAATATGTATAATATTTGTTGGCCTAACAAGCTTTATCAGGCGGGAGCCACAGTTTCAGGGGTCACGTAAAGCATATATATGAATAACGGTTATTAATCTACAAGATAGTTAGGCAGGATATGGTATAGAGTAAGTTATAGTTGGGAACCATCCACAGGAATAATGATACAGAATGTTTTAGGTTAAGAAAAAGGTTGCGCCGAAACATGCACGTTGGGGTTGGCGTCACAGTCACTAACCTGGTGCTACAGCCGTGCTTGGGTAAATATCTGCTGGTTATCTACTGTTTCTATGTGCTGTTTCTTGTATGGTGTTGTTATCTGCCATTTCATACCTCCCCTTTTTCTTTGAGTGGCTCTTTCTTTTGGACTGAGGTTAATTCTCTCTGTCTGCCTAACTGCCACTATGTGCTATGGCATTTATACTTCTACAATTTCAGCTATTCTAGCCACCTTATTCGGGTGTATGTCCTTTACTGTCACAATATATAGTGGTATAGGTGTATAGTAATTTTTCTCGCATTTGGTACTATGGCTCTTGTTATGCAGTCCATTCGGCATTCTGATTTTTTTATGCACCCTGGGATATACACAGTTTTTCTATAACTATAGTATTTGTACAACCATGCACATATTGTCTATTAAAATGACTATATTACCTTTTTCTGCGTGTGACACTTTATTCATGTATTTATAAAGATTTTTTTATTATTATTTATTTATTTATTAGCCTTTATTTAGTCAGGTGCTGTTTGCCTTTATTGTGATTACATACACTGCACCCGACTACTATGTAATTAACAGGTATTTGAGCCTATATACGATTTTCTTGTGATGCCCTATTTTTCCAGCCTATTGGTTTGTCTCATTCATGTTTAATAAAGATATAATATTTTTTACTTTTTTGTTCAGTTTTTCTTTCTTTGGTTTCATGTTAATTCCGAATGGTCTTACTATCCATTTAACCCCCCCAACCACGGTTATCTTTTAAATATTGTTGTATATATCTAATACCATATCTTTGGGTGGTGGCATGGATGCTTCTTGAACAGCTTTTGTGATACTATGGTTTAGTGTAACGTACGGACCAATAGTGCAGGATAGGATGTAAGTGGTAGGTAGTCTGTTAGTACAGCAGTACACAGGAGCTGGCAGGCCTAGAGTTTGATGGGGAATGGGCAACATCTCTCTGAAGAAGCGGGAGGAAGAACTGGAGGAGGCCCCACCCTGGAGGTCACCCCCCTCTTCAGATCCATTGATTTAATTAAAAAACACATGGCACAAAAATGCACCAAAAACACATGTTTTTTGGTGCATTTTTCTGCCAGAAGGTGCAGATTTGATGCAGAAAACTTTATTATCCATTTAAAAAAAGCAGCAAAAAATGCTGCAAAAACACAACTTGTGAGCATAGCCTAATGGGTATTGAAAACAAAAATATACAATCATATAAATTGGAGAAGTATTATGACATTTCAGAAATTGTTATCTCTCCTGCAAAATCCTAGATACTATAATGTAGCTTTTGCGTGCTCCTACAGTATGTCCAAGCTGCATAGTAAATATGGCAGTCATGTACTTCTAAAATCTAGAATGCTTATGCATCTTTTAAAAGAACAGAGTCCTCAGTGGTCAATTTTCAAATCAATTTTTGTGTTATACCATGCCTGATGAAGAGACCTGAGTAGTCTGGAAAGCTTGCTATTATTACCATCTTTTCAGTTAGCCATTAAAAGGTATCAACCACTGAGGACTCTCTGTTCTTTTAAACAATTTTTTTATCTGTACTGGCTAACACGGTACAAAGATATATTTTACTTGTATGCATCTTTTGTGATAGCAGAATACGCACAAAGACACTCAAACAGTAAAGGTCCAGTCACACTAAGCAACTTACCAGCGATCCCAACAACGATAGGGATCGCTGGTAAGTTGCTAGGAGGTTGCTGGTGAGATGTCACACTGCGACGCTCCAGCGATCCCACCAGCAACCTGACCTGGCAGGGATCGCTGGAGCGTCGCTACACGAGTTGCTGGTGAGCTCACCAGCAACCAGTGACCAGCCCCCAGCGTCGCGTAGAAGATGCTGCGCTTGGTAACTAAGGTAAATATCGGGTAACCAACCCGATATTTACCTTGGTTACCACTGCACGGAGCTACAGAACAGAGCAGAGAACAGGGAGCAGCGCATACTGAGCGCTGGCTCCCTGCTCTCCTAGTTACAGCACACATCGGGTTAATTACCCGATGTGTGCTGCAGCTAAATGTGCAAAGAGCAGGGAGCAGCGCACAATGCTTAGCGCTGGCTCCTTGCTCTCCTAGTTACAGCACACATCGGGTTAATTAACCCGATGTGTCCTGCAGCTACATGTGCACAGAGCAGGGAGCAGCGCACACTGCTTAGCGCTGGCTCCTTGCTCTCCTAGTTACAGCACACATCGGGTTAATTAACCCGATGTGTCCTGCAGCTACATGTGCACAGAGCAGGGAGCAGCGCACAATGCTTAGCGCTGGCTCCTTGCTCTCCTAGTTACAGCACACATCGGGTTAATTAACCCGATGTGTCCTGCAGCTACATGTGCACAGAGCAGGGAGCAGCGCACACTGCTTAGCGCTGGCTCCTTGCTCTCCTAGTTACAGCACACATCGGGTTAATTAACCCGATGTGTCCTGCAGCTACATGTGCACAGAGCAGGAGCCGGCACTGACAGTGAGAGCGGCGGAGGCTGGTATCAAAGGTAAATATCGGGTAACCAAGGACAGGGCTTCTTGGTTACCCGATGTTTACATTGGTTACCAGCCTCAGCAGAAGCCGGCTCCTGCTGCCTGCACATTTAGTTGTTGCTGTCTCGCTGTCACACACAGCGATCTGTGCTTCACAGCGGGACAGCAACAACTAAAAAATGGCCCAGGACATTCAGCAACAACCAACGACCTCACAGCAGGGGCCAGGTTGTTGCTGGATGTCACACACAGCAACATCGCTAGCAACGTCACAAAAGTTGTTCGTTAGCAGCGATGTTGCTAGCGATGTTGCTTAGTGTGACGGGGCCTTAAGGCTTCGCTCACACAAGCAAATTAATCGGATGAATACAATGCGAGGAAATCAGATGGTCAGTTTTTTCTCATCCAGATTCTGGATGAGAAAAAAAAGTTGCATGTTGCTCGTGGAAGCCGAAATAGTGTGAGACTCGTCAATATGTGTGAGTCAATATGTGTGAGAAAAAAATGGAAGCCACATGGACGGCTCACGGACCATCCTAGTGATGTCCGTTTTTATAAGTATATTACAATTCTGTAGCACATAACACTGTAAATGACTGGAAATGAATAATAGTTGCTGAGAAAAAAAACTGATTGCACACAGACAGCACACGGATAACAAGTGAGAAAAAAATCACCTTAGTCTACTGGATGAGAATGAGATCGATTTTTCATACGTTTGTGTGACCCCAACCTAAGGAACAGAAAGTTCAGATCCAAACATCCCACACAAGTGAAGCAATCAATGAGCACAAATTGATATGTCGAAGGACCCTGCAAGACGATATTTCCCTAGCAGCTGACACAACAGCTATGAGTCTATTGACAAGATTAGATTTCAAGTGTCATTGAGTTAACTAGCTTACCACCCCTTAACGAAGAAAAGTCAATAGGGAAGAATAGGTATGCCTAATGTGTCAGAATTCTGGCTCAATTTGTGCCATAAAAAAGTTTACATGCCATGCACCACTTATATTTTATGCTTTAGACACTTTTTGTCTCCCGACAAGCATGCGTGGCCTATTGGGAAAAGGTGTGGCCTAGAAAGAAAGGGATCACAATCTGGAATCCGACAATGTGTCCAAAATTATTACAGTATTTCACAAAGCAAACTTAGTCAAGTAATAAATAGTGTAAAATTACACAAGAGTGTCTAAAGATGCACCAAATTATCAAACAGCTTTCCAATCTAAGTATGCAGATCCAGGGCCCATGGAAGCGCGATCATGTGCACCGTCGTCCAGGCATCTCCTGCATCCCCCTTCCATCTGCTTTTAATGTTGTGATACCAATAAAAATCATTTTATCTATGGTGAGTCACACCTTTTCTCCTCTCTTCTTGCTGGAATTTGTACATAACTCTGCACTGTCTATAGCTTTATTGGTTTTAGTAAATCTGCCCCAATGATCCTTTCAGTTTGAAGTTATACGAGAGACATTTTTGCCTTTTCCTTCCTTATCATCGGAGGGGGTATCAGCAATTTATCACCAATTTATTGTAACTTTTTACTATCGTATTTTAGCAAAACCAAAAGACATCCCTAAGCCATAATCCTCAACATTAACAGAAATAAACACTTGAAATTGATCACTCTGTGTGTACTTACTATATATAATATATGCGTTTCCCTTCTTGCATTGAATTACTGAAATAAATTAACTTTTTGATGGTATTCTAATTTATTGAGATGCACTTGTAATAGATATTCTGCAGCACCTATCAATCAAATAACAGTGCATTTCACAAATTTTACTTGCCTATATTTCAGAAAGTATACATCGGATCTCACAACTAAAGGTATATTTAGAATCAGCATGATAGTGCCAGTATAGCACTGGCTTTAGTTTATATATGAAAATCCTGGTGGTTGGTCCTCCTTAAACAAGGTGAGGCCCCATGACAAAACATTTCAGAGCAGCACAGCTAATGAAGACTCTCACTTTCCTGAGCTGTGTGTTTGTTCAAATGCTCTGTTATTTCTATAGTGATAACATTGTAAACTTAAGGTACCGTGACACTAAGCAACATCGCTAGCAACATCGCTGCTGAGGCACAACTTGCTAGCGATGTTGCTTAGTGTGACATCCAGCAACAACCTGGCCCCTTCTGTGAGGTCGTTGGTTGTTGCTGAATGTCCTGGACCATTTTTTAGTTGTTGCTCTCCCGCTGTGAAGCGCACATCGCTGTGTGTGACAGCGACAGAGCAACAACTAAATGTGCAGGCAGCAGGAGCCGACTTCTGCGGACGCTGGTAAACATCGGGTAACCAAGAAGCCCTTCCCTTGGTTACCCTATATTTACCTTCGTTACCAGCGTCCGAAGCTCTCACGCTGTCAGTGCCGGCTCCCTGCTCTCTGCACACGTAGCCAGAGTACACATCGGGTAATTAACCCGATGTGTACTGTGGCTATGTGTGCAGGGAACAGGGAGCCGGCACTGGCAGTGTGAGAGCGGCGGACGCTGGTAACGAAGGTGAATATCGGGTAACCAAGGGAAGGGCTTCTTGGTTACCCGATGTTTACCGTGGTTACCAGAGTCTGCAGAAGCCGGCTCCTGCTGCCTGCACATGTAGCAGAGTACACATCGGGTAATTAACCCGATGTGTACTGTGGCTAGGTGTGCAGGGAGCCAGCGCTAAGTGGTGTGCGCTGGTAACCAAGGTAAATATCGGGTTGGTTACCCGATATTTACCTTAGTTACCAAGCACAGCATGCTTCCACGTGTAGCAACGCTCCAGCAATCCCTGCCAGGTCAGGTTGCTGGTGGGATCGCTGGAGCACGCTTAGTGTGACATCTCACCAGCAACCTCCTAGCAACTTACCAGCGATCCCTATTAGGTTGTATCGGTGTTAGGATCGCTGGTAAGTTGTTTAGTGTGACTGGGCCTTTAGAACAAATCACTGATAACTGAACATATTGCAACAGAATTATGAAGCTCTATACCAGTTCTGCTACATGGGAATTGTCACTCATGGAGTAGAGCTTTCCCCTGTAACTAGAAAATAAGGAGACAGCAGAGCTGTGTGCTGCTAAAGACACCCCTTTAATACAGCTGACCAAGGAATCCACCCTGTGGCTAAGCTCTAGACTGAAGTGTTATATTTAAGTATGGTCAAAATGTGTTAAACATAGTGCAATACTTTAATAAATTTAACGTAAATCATGACAACACAGCCACAAGCAAAACTGATTTTAAGGCTATGATCACACAATGCATTTTATCGTGTTTTTTATGCATTTTTTAGTGCTGTTTTGTCACATCCTTATGCAAGAAAAGTGAATGAGAATCCTGAAGTGTAGTGCACATTGAGTTTTTTTTCCTTGCAGATTTGGTGCAGAAAGTAATCAGCAGCATGTCAATTCTTTCAGTGTTTTTGCCTGCACTTTTCACCATTGGAACCAATGGGATTTTATGTGATATGGCAACAATAAAGTAGCAAGTATTTGTGAGGTGTAAAGGAAATGATACATGGTTTTCTCAATATTTTAAAGATGTAGATCTGAAAATTGTGATGTACTTTTATATTCAGTCCCCCTGAGTCAATACTTTGCAGGACCACCTGTTACTGGAATTATTCAAACATGCTCACAAGATATTTTGAAATGCAAATTTACTAGCTTCGCCGAATATTAGTTTCGATTTGCAGTGAATAAATTCATCTCTAATCTCATGATTGTAAAGCCTTTAATTGCCCAGAAAATATGTGTTTAACATTCTGAGGTCTCTTAGCAGTGTAAAAGACACCTTTTATTTTTTTTCACAAATAGAAATAGGAACGATGGATATTACATTGCCCTCCTCGTTTGCAGTGCGTCAATAACAAAAAACTGCAGGGACTCTGTCAGCAGGTTTCTGCAGTGTAACCTGAAGACATCATGTTGAAAGAGGTAAAATAGAAATAAAAATAAAAGTAAATTTGTTTACTTGCAATGTTAGTTTAAGCCTCTTATCTTTATCACTAGTGGGTCTCAGCAGTGCATGAGCTGTAGTCCGACTCTGACCCCTTCTGTGATTAGCAGCTTTTGTCTATGGCACTGTACACTGAGAGGGTGGTGTGGGCGGTGACAGCTCTCCCAGCACTGCTACATATAAAATTTAAATGTCAGAACAGCTGCAGCCACTAATCTAAGTGATGCATTGTTGAACTCAGGGCCTCTTTGCCTATATCATGCTGCTCTTAGATGAGGTAGCAAAAGCCTGCTGACAGATTCACCTTAAGGTCCTGTACTGAAGTATACTACAGGTCAACCAATTCCCAGTCACACAGACTATGCAGGTCCAGCACTTTCCTGTCACTTGAATCATTGTATTATTATTCACAGACTGAGACTACCACTCCCATTTTCAATGTTTTTCAGCACAACACCACATATTTAGGTCTTTGTATCCCCTATATGTAATGACGAGCTGTGTGCTCTGACACCGATTCCTAGGCTGTAAGATCTTAAAATGAACACTGCTTTCCCTGCCATCATCTTTTGCAGTCCTTGTGATGGTATCCTCTAACTTGTGCCTGACCATGTGATATTTTAGTTGCATGTCATTACGGGAAGCCCGCATGGCTGCACCTTATGTCATGAGCTCCCTCTTTAGCTGCTGCAATTTTCAGCTGTGATAGTCATCCTCTCAAATCGAATCACAAATTGTTTAAGTTCTCTGGTTATTTCAAGTCAATGTTGATTTGCAGTGGATCAGCCCACTCATCTCTGTAGCTAAAGCTTTAAATCTTATGGTTTTGTTTAGCTGCCATATCATTGATATCTACAACAACATTACAAGACACAACATTGATCCTTTCATTCCATGCAAGAAGAATACTTGCAGCTGACAGAACAATGAGTGGAATTCTAAATATGTTTGCTTTGCCTCTCTTCTGCCTCTTGGAGGGTAATACTTTTTGTCAGGAAGGATAAGGCACGGGAGAGGTTTCCTTGTACTATAAATAATTGTGCCTTTAGGTCATCAGTCTCAACCATCATTTCAAGTAGTAAATTCATACAAAAATACAGCAATCAAAAAAGTACCGCACCAGTGTATAATTCAGTCTTGGGTTCTGTACCAGTATAAAACACAGTTTTACGAATGCTCCTTTCCACATTCCTTATAAATTATAAAATTGTTTTTACTTCAGGAAATTTTAATTGTCATATTGCCTACTATTCTACTACCTACTATGTTTCAAGTATATCCCACTTAAAGGGAGTCTGTTACCTCCAATACTAAAATTAAACAAGTTACAATCATAGCCGAAAGTGTTCCAGAAAATGAAGTATTTCTCCCAGAAAATTATTGCACATGTTTTGTTATATACATATTAATATCCTTTATGTGTATTGGAACAACACAAAAAACATGGAAAAAACTCGTAAAGGGGACATAATTTCACACAAAACCCCAAACATGGCCAGGACAAAATTATTGGCACCCTCAGCTTAATATTTGGTCGTACACCCTTTGGAATAAAGAACTGCATTTTAACGCTTCCTATAACCATTTCTCAGCTGGAATTTTGGACCACTCTTCTTTTGCAAACTGGTTCAGGTCCTTCATATTTGAAGGGTGCCTTCTCTCATCAGCAATTTTAAGATCTCTCCGCAAGGTTTTAATGGGATTTGGAGCCAAAATTATTACTGGCCAGTGTGGCCACTTCAGGGCTCTCATTGGTGATCTCATTGAATAGGGAGTTTTTCCCTTTGACACCAGCACTCTTTGGGTCTGCAGTGTGCTATTTATCATCAGGATCCCCTCTTTGAATCAGCCATCAGGCTACAGAGGGGTTTTCTGAACCACCATTGTAGTTTACTATTGGCCTCCTGAGGAACCCACTTCTGGGAGAAACGCGTTGAGGCTTGAAATTACTATTTTATTCATATCAATGAGATACGTTTTCGAATTTTCCTCCCTACTGTCCACCTGCCACACCAATTTATTTGTTGCACTTATCTTAGGCACTGCACCTTTTTTCCAGCAGGGACTTCAGGGGCAGCAGGGAAAGTCGTCGCGGAGTGGGGGCGCCACATCGCATTTTTAGGGTGCCAACCCCCGCTGTAAGGCAATGCACAGATAGGTGCAGCTATTGAGGGCTAGCAATCTATCCTGTGCACTTTTAGTAATCACGGTGTGGTTTTAAGTGATTTAATAAAGTATTTAAGTTTTATAGGGATAGTCTATGTGCATGCACTTCAGGGCTCTCCAGCACTTTGTTTCCATCCATTTCTGTGAGCTTCTTGAAGTATATTTGGGGTCATTGTCCTTCTGGAAGACCCATGATCTAAGATACAAGCCCAGCTTTCTGACACTGGGAACTACATTACGACTCAAAATCTTTGGTAATCTCGAGTTTTCATGATGCTTTGCACACAGTTAAGGCACCCAGTGCCAGAGGCAGTAAAATGACCACAAAACGTCTTTGAACCGCCACACATTATTTGACTGTAGGTAATGTGTTCTTTTCTTTGCAGGCCTCACTTCATTTTTGGTAAAGAGTAGAATGATGTGCTCTACCAAAAAGCTCTATCTTGGGCTCATCTGTCCACAAGCTACTTTCCCAGAAGGATTTTGGCTTACTGGTGTTCATTTTGGCAAACTGTAGTTTAGCTTTTTTATGTCTCTTTGTCATCAATGATGTCTTCCTAGGTCTTTTGCTATAGCAACTCATTTCTTTCAAATGTTGACGGACAGTTGACACTGATGCACCCTGAGTCTGTAGGACAGCTTGAATTTTTTTGTAATCTGATTGGGGATGCTTATTCTGCATTGGAACTATCCTGTGTTGCAACCTTTCATCAATTTTTCTCTTCCATCTTGTTCTAGGCAGATTAGCTACAATGGCATGGTTTTAACTTCTTGATTATGTTGTTCAGGGAAAGTATTTGTGACATTACAGTTGTGCCTCAAAATTTAAAGGAGCATCATAACTCGGTCCTTGCGGGACAACCAGGCAATAATGTGACTTTTGTTCTCCTTTCTCGTCAGTTTTGGTGACCCCGGTTGCATAAGGACGTAGTGCATTTTGTGTATACCTGTAATGTCTGCGGACGTTCAAAGACATCACATACTCGTCTGTCCAGGTCTCTCCTACCTTTGACTATACCTAACAGACCATGAACATGTTTATCTATGGATTTTATTACTGACCTTCCTTCGTCTGATGGTAACACGGTGATCTTAGTAGAGATGGATAAGTTCAGTAAAATGGAATGCTTTACCTGCTCTCCCTAATGCAAAAACGTTAGCCCATTTGTTTGTTTCCGAGATATTGAAGCTTCACTGGGTTCCCTCCATTGTGCTGTCAGATCAGGATACCCAGTTTGTTTTTAAATTTTGGAGGGCATTTTTTTCTCATTTGGAATGCATCTGTTTTTTTTCCTCAGCATTCCATCCCTAATCCGACGGGCAGACTGAATGCTTAAATCAAACTTTGGATACTTACCTAAAGTGTTTTGCTTCCGATAACCAGGAAACTTACCTATACTTAGCTGAATTTGCTTTAAAAAATGCAATGAATCCACTGGCAAGTCAACCTTTTTTGGTGCCTACAGGTTCCACCCTCACTTCTGTGCATTCAGTAGGGTAGGGTCTTTGAGGGTTCCTGGTAGCGAATGATTTTCCTCATCACTGTCTTCTAGTTGGCATGCAGTACTGAACAACTATAGGGCTATGGTGGATAGTTACAAATGCATGGCTGACAAAAGAGTTTCGTAAGGTCCGGACCTGTGTGTGAATGATTACATATAGCTGTCCACTAGGAATATTAAATTGAAGGATCTATCTTGGAATCTGGGTCCTAGGTACATCGGTCCATAAAAGTGATCACTGCTATCAAACCTGTGGACATCATGTCTGTAGAGCCGTCACCTTTACTGCTCCATTCAGTTATTGTTGATAGAAACTTAGATTCTCAGGTGGCAAAAATTGGGGATTCTCACTTTGTTCACAGTTCTCTACAATATTTGGTGCACTGGAGGAATTATGGCCCAGAGGAAAAAAGACATAGATACTGGCATCAGATGTGAATGTGAGTAGATTATTGCGCTCATTGCATGTGTCTCATCCAGACAAGTCCAAGAGGCCCCTCGTAGAAACGGAGGTACTGTCATGGGTGTATCCCACTCTTGGGGGACCTCTGGCAAGTCTTGGACTAGAAGGTCACAGCTCCTTATTGTGCACAAGTCTGCAGCTTGTGTTTAAATGTATTTGCTTTCTTTTGCTGTAGTGGTTTCTTGCTATCCTTTGGAACCTTAGGGTACGTGCCCATGATCAGGGTTCACAGCGTTTTTTATGTAGCATGTTTCAGCTGCATCCAAAATGATGCAATGTACAGTCCAAGCACAGTGGATTTGATTTCTAAAAATCCTATGCCCACTGTGTGTACTGCCCGCAGCGTAAACTGACCAGCGGTGCGGCTTTCCGAGCAGCAAGCATGTTAATTTTTTGCAGCAAAGCCACAAGTGTTCTCCACAGGGAGAACAGAGAGACAGACTGCAACTGCCGAGCCCAGATCATTGGCACGAGCAGCTGCGATCTCCTGTGGAGGAGACTTGCGGCCCTGCAGGTCAGAACCAGCTGCGTCCAGGACGCAGCGGGTCCTGATTGTGTGCACATACCCTAAATTTAAGGTGCAGTTCCTTATGACCACTCGCTTTTGCGATAAATATTCACATGTTTAACATCTGATGGTAGAGAAAAAAGGTATTCAGCTCACCCATGTAAGGTCCTCCAGTCTGCGGTTGATGCACGTAGTCCTGCAGACAGGCAGGTCCAGCTTCAGAGTAAACGGTAATAGAAAATGAGTGGGACTCAGCACCAAGATGGATGAATAAAAATCTTCATGCTTTATTTGAGAAGTTTAAAAATAAAGAAAAAGGTCACAAATTATCCAAAATCGCCATGCGACTTGCCGTGCGGCTTGACGCGTTTCGGACACAAAAGGGGGAATTTAAAAACAGTCCTTAATCATAAGCCATGTAGGATGGGAGGCAAGAGATATATATATAGCACCTTAAGAAGCAATGAAATACAAGAGCAAGATGGAAAACAGGAAGGGAGTCCACCCGAAAACATGCAAATTAGTAAGAGGGTTGGTATATCATTGGATTCTCTTAACCCCATATGCGTATGTATATCTACTGGGGAATTCAATGAAAAACAATTCATAGGTTACAAAAGGACCTCAAAATAAGGTCAATGCAAGCATACATGTGTATATGTGCGCCATTCCACCCACCCATATATTTCGTATAGCAATTATTTTACTAAGGAAACAAGAAGATTATTTCATTGGTCTGTGAAAAGATGTTCATACAGATATTATAATAAGTGGATATGTCTTCTATAGATGGTATGTGTACACATGCATGTAAATGCATGTGCTCTGTGGGTGCAGGGCAAAGAAAAAAATAGAAATACATGTATGTGGACTAGATATTATATCGTTTCCAGTATAGGATTTTATATATTATAGACATATGAAAAAAAAAAAAAAAATCTTTATTTTAGTTTTTATTTTTATTTTTATATTTTGTATGTGTAGCTATATGAGCTCTATGTACACATGTGTGCAGTGTGTACACATGTGTACGATGGAAGAAACATATAAAACATAGAATATCCAAGAATTCAGTTATGGGAATTATTAATGAAATTTATATCCTACTCTGAGATATGAGTAATTCTCCAATAAATTAATATTATCTTTTTGTGTTGTTATATATATGATCATTGGTTTGTGTATATGTTAATCTTATTTTATTCTTAGCTATATTGGATTATTTCATTCGTTATTTCACTATATTTATGTATTACTGTAATGTTTGTTATTATTATATATTCATTACTTATAATATGTATATATTTCATTATTTGTTTTTTTATTTTTATATTTATTCATATTTATTTACATATATATTTTTATGCTTTTCTATATATGCGTTTATTCATATTAAATTTTATGACAAATATTTATATCTTCTGATTGTTTCCTCAATATATATGTGTCACACAAAATGTTCATATGGCCATTAATATTGGAGGTGAGGTAGAATAAAGAAAAAAAAAAAATAAAAATCTTTATTTTAGTTTTTATTTTTATTTTTATATTTTGTATGTGTAGCTATATGAGCTCTATGTACACATGTGTGCAGTGTGTACACATGTGTACGATGGAAGAAACATAAAACATAGAATATCCAGGAATTCAGTTATGAGAATTATTAATGAGATTTATATCCTACTCTGAGATATGAAAAAAAAAAAAAATTTATAATAAAATAAAAATAAAAATAAAATTATATTTCATATATATATAATAATCATATGACATAGCGTAGATCGGAACGATAATTAAGTCCCTTTGGATGCCGGGTATCGAGCTGTAATATCCATTTGGCCTCGGTGTAAAGAAGTTCACAAAACCAATCGCCTCCTCTTAGAGGTTTTTTGACTTGCTCGATGCCTACAATGTTCATAGTGGAAAAATCACCGTTGTGAAGGTCAAGAAAATGTCTGGTGAGACCTGAAATAGATCTTTTACATTTCGGCGGATTTGAAGAAAGAGTTGGAAGTGGGATGTGGGTATGCTCGGATATCCTTTATCTGAGAGGCCTGGAAGTGCAGCCTATGTAATCCTTCGAGCATATGGTACAAGAGGCCTTGTATATAACATATGTAGTAGAGCAATTTATGAAAGCGGAAATGTTATAGGAAATGTCACCCACTGGAAAAGACAGCGTTTTTTTCATAAATTTACAAAGTCCGCATCGTGGCAAAGCGCACTTGTGGGAGCCTTTTGTACTAAGCCAGGTCTCCGTTTTATTGTGAGAAATGAAAAGACTAGGAGATATCATATTGCCTATGGTTTTGGCCTTCCTGGCCACAACATTGACACCATTGGATAATATTTGAGCTAACTCCGGATCCTGTTGGAGAAGGGGAATATAGCGTAAAAAAACATTTTTTATTTCAGAAAAATCAACACTGTAAGGAGTGGAAAAGACAATGCAGCAGTTTTTTTCATCAGATTTGACTTTGTCAGAGAGTAGATCATTGCGGGTTCTTTCTCCAGCAGTTTTTTCAGCACCCATCACAAAGCTATCAGATAAATTTCTTTCTTATTTGAATTCAAACCACATGAATTTGAGCTTTACCGTAATGTTTTCTGGAAATTCTACCCCCTTTTTGGATGTATATCTTACCGGTGACCCCGAAACAGGTTCCATTAATACTTCTTTATATAGAAAACCGCTTAGTGGGAACACTATCCTGCATGCAAATAGCAATCATGCTAGACATACCATAAATAATCTACCCCTTGGCGAATTCCTCAGAGCACGCTGGCTTTGCTCTACAGATACTGCCTACTCCCTGGAATTGGAAACTATGAAGAAGCGTTTACAATACAGAGGTTATAAGAATAAGATCCTCTCTCGTGCTGAAAAAACTGCTGGAGAAAGAACCCGCAATGATCTACTCTCTGACAAAGTCAAATCTGATAAAAAAAACTGCCGCATTGTCTTTTCCACTCCTTACAGTGTTGATTTTTCTGAAATAAAAAATGTTTTTTTACGCTATATTCCCCTTCTCCAACAGGATCCGGAGTTAGCTCAAATATTATCCAATGGTGTCAATGTTGTGGCCAGGAAGGCCAAAACCATAGACAATATGATATCTCCTAGTCTTTTCATTTCTCAAAATAAAACGGAGACCTGGCTTAGTACAAAAGGCTCCCACAAGTGCGCTTTGCCACGATGCGGACTTTGTAAATTTATGAAAAAAACGCTGTCTTTTCCAGTGGGTGACATTTCCTATAACATTTCCGCTTTCATAAATTGCTCTACTACATATGTTATATACAAGGCCTCTTGTACCATATGCTCGAAGGATTACATAGGCTGCACTTCCAGGCCTCTCAGAAAAAGGATATCCGAGCATACCCACATCCCACTTCCAACTCTTTCTTCAAATCCGCCGAAATGTAAAAGATCTATTTCAGGTCTCACCAGACATTTTCTTGACATTCAAAACGGTGATTTTTCCACTATGAATATTGTAGGCATCGAGCAAGTCAAAAAACCTCTAAGAGGAGGCGATTGGTTTCATGAACTTCTTTACACCGAGGCCAAATGGATATTACGGCTCGATACCCAGCATCCAAAGGGACTTAATTATCGTTCCGATCTACGCTATGTCATATGATTATTATGTATATATGAAATATAATTTTATTTTTATTTTTATTTTATTATAATTTTTTTTTTTTTTTTCATATCTCAGAGTAGGATATAAATCTCATTAATAATTCTCATAACTGAATTCCTGGATATTCTATGTTTTATATGTTTCTTCCATCGTACACATGTGTACACACTGCACACATGTGTACATAGAGCTCATATAGCTACACATACAAAATATAAAAATAAAAAAAAAAACTAAAATAAAGATTTTTTTTTTTTTTCATATGTCTATAATATATAAAATCCTATACTGGAAACGATATAATATCTAGTCCACATACATGTATTTCTATTTTTTTCCTTGCCCTGCACCCACAGAGCACATGCATTTACATGCATGTGTACACATACCATCTATATAAGACATATCCACTTATTATAATATCTGTATGAACATCTTTTCACAGACCAATGAAATAATCTTCTTGTTTCCTTAGTGAAATAATTGCTATACGAAATATATGGGTGGGTGGAATGGTGCACATATACACATGTATGCTTGCATTGACCTTATTTTGAGGTCCTTTTGTAATCTAAGAATTGTTTTTCATTGAATTCCCCAGTAGATATACATACGCATATGGGGTTAAGAGAATCCAATGATATACCAACCCTCTTACTAATTTGCATGTTTTCGGGTGGACTCCCTTCCTGTTTTCCATCTTGCTCTTGTATTTCATTGCTTCTTAAGGTGCTATATATATCTCTTGCCTCTCATCCTACATGGCTTATGATTAAGGACTGTTTTTAAATTCCCCCTTTTGTGTCCGAAACGCGTCAAGCCGCACGGCAAGTCGCATGGCGATTTTGGATGATTTGTGATCTTTTTCTTTATTTTTAAACTTCTCAAATAAAGCATGAAGATTTTTATTCATCCATCTTGGTGCTGAGTCCCACTCATTTTCTATTACCGTTAACATCTGATGCCAATTATAGAATTTCATCATTCTTAGGCTGACCACTTTGGAAGGAGCCAGTCTCTGGAAGAAGCTGAAGTTTCATGACAATTGCAGGTGTGATGTTAGCTGCATTGGAGTTGCTTGGCGTGTTTTCCTTTTTGTGTCTATTTCCCTCTGTCTGTCACCCTACCCTTGTGTTGTATAATTTCAGTGGAGAGACTAGTGCTCTCACTGGCCTTCTCACTAGCCAGGGTGACTTCAGGGCAAGTCATGGCCTAGGCACATGATCAGTGGAACCCCGGTAGTAACTGCATGACAGTTTATGATTGGTAAATCACCTTTGATAAAAGAAACGCACCTAGATCTATTTTTTAAAAAACAGTGTGACTCTGCAAGTCAACGTTTCCTCTTCAAAGTTTGAAACCTCAGATTCCGGTCTGGATTTATCAGAAGCAGTTAAGTCATGTCTGATTTAACTAATTTGAGAATGTTATGAAAAAGACCAGTGAACAACGTGATACCTATAGAAATGAATATGTTGATTTATCTATGTTGAGCAAAATGCTCTTATATCATTGCATGACTTGGAAGATGTCAATAATCATGATAATAATATTGATGACAATTATATCAATGTTACGTTTAAGAATACACAATATTGTCCATGGATCGAGATTTAACCCTTCCTTATCACGAAACTAACCAAGATCTTAATCATGGGAGTAACTTATCCATTAACCCCTTCACGACCGGCCGATTTTTCGCTTTCCGTTTTTTTTTTTCCGCCATTCTTTTTCTGAGAGACGTAACTTTTTTATTTTTCAGTCAATATGGTCATGTGAGGGCTCATTTTTTGCGGAACGAGCTGTACTTTTAAATGAAACCATCAGTTTTACCATATTGTGTACTAGAAAATGGCAAAAAAATTCCAAATGCTGAAAAATTGCAAAAAAAGTGCGATAGCACTATGGTTTTTGAGATATTTTATTCACTGTGTTCACTATATGGTAAAACTGATGTGTGGGTGTGATGCCTCAGGTCAGTGCGAGTTCGTAGACACCAAACATGTATAGGTTTACTTTTATATAAGGGGTTAAAAAAAAATCGGAAGTTTGTCCGAAAAAAGTGGCGCACGTTTTACGCCATATTCCGTGACCCGTAGCGTTCTCATTTTTCGGGATCTTAGGCTCAATGACGGCTTATTTTTTGCGTCTCGAGCTGACGTTTTTAACGGTACAATTTTTGCGCAGATGCTACGTTTTGATCGCCTCTTATTGCATTTTGCGCAAAAGTTGTGGCGACAAAAAAACGTCGTTTTTGCTTTTGGAATTTTTTTGCCGCTACGCCGTTTACTGATCAGATTAATTGATTTTATATTTTGATAGATCGGGCGTTTCTGAACGCGGCGATACCAAATGTGTGTATATTTTTTATTTTTTTAACCCTTTAATTTTCAATGGGGCGAATGGGGGGTGATTTGAACTTTTAGGTTTTTTTGTTTTTTTTTAATTTTTTAAAACTTATTTTTTAACTTTTTTTTTTTATTTTACTAGTCCCCCTAGGGGGCTATTGCGATCAGCATTCCAATCGCTCTGCAGTATCTGCTGATCACAGCTGGAAGGCTGTAAACAGCAGATACGCTGTCTTTCTCTTTTGCTGTGCCCCGGGCACAGCGAAAGTGAAACCAAGTCATGTGTAGTACAGGAGTCATCACATGACCCTGTGCTACCATGACAACTATCGGGAGTCACGTGATCGCGTCACGTGACTTCCGGTTTCGGGCGGTAAGTAAATGCTTACCGCAATCGCGCTTATAATGGCGCTGTCATGTATTGACAGCGCCATATAAGGGGTTAATCGGCACGAGCAGATAACGATTCTGCTCGTGCCTAGCAGGCACACATCTCAGCTGTGAAAATCAGCTGAGATGTGTGCCGATCGCGGCATGCTGCCGCCGGAGGACCGCGGGCAGTAAGATTATGTCATTTAGGACGTAATTTTACGGCCCGCGGTCGTTAAGGGGTTAAGCATATGAAAGCTAAAACCGAGTTAAAAAATAATTACCTTATCATGAAAAAAATTAAAAAAAAGTCAGGCAGTGTGACATTAATGAATAAAGAAATTTATTTGAGATAAGTTTATAATATTCTGGGTAATGGAACATACAGAAAGTTACCTTGTGATCCAGCAGAGGATTTTAAAAACACTTTAAACCACATGATTTTGGAAGGAGCTGCTCTTAATGTCAGCCAGAGGGTGAAAGAATTGATTATTCCAGAAAATCCCATCACACCCATATTCCTTGGTCTCCCAAAAAAAAAACACAGAGGTATTCCCCCTCCTTTGAGACCAATAACTTCTTCAGCCCCGGGCAATTTTGTTTTTTTTTTTTTGGGGGGGGGGTTTTGCCCTTCTTCTTCAGAGAGCTGTAGTTTTTTTAATTTTTTAATTTTTCTGTCAATCTTGCCATATAAGGGCTTGTTTTTTGCGGGATGAATTGTACTCTAATAGAAACCATATGTTTTACCATATAGTGTACTAGAAAATGACAAAAAAATTCCAAGTGCGGAAAAATTGCAAGAAAAGTGCGATTGTATGATGGTCTTTGGGATATTTTATTCATCTTGTTCACTATATGTTAAAAATGATGTATAAGGGTGATACCTCAGGTCGCTACGAGTTCATGGACACCAAACATGTATAGGTTTACTTTTATCTAAGGAGTTAAAAAAAAATTCAGAAGTTTGTCCAAAAAAGTGGTGCACTTTTCGCGCCATTTTCCATGACCCGTAGCGTTCTTATTTTTAGGGATTTGTGGTTCTGTGACAGCTTATTATTTGCATCTTAAGCTGACTTTTTAATGGTACCATTTTTGCGCAGATGTTACTTTTTGATTGCGTGTTATTGCATTTTTGGCAAAATTTGTGATGCCCAAAAAAGTAATTTTGTCGTTTGGAATTTTTTTGCCGCTACGCCGTTTAGCAATAAGATTAATTGTTTTTATATTTTGATAGATCAGGCCTTTCTGATTGTGGCGATACCAAATGTGTGTATAATTTTTTATTTTTTAACCCATTAATTTTCAATGGGGCGAATGAGGTGATTAGACCTTTTAGGATTTTTATATTTTTTTTAATTTTTAAATCTTTTTTTTTTACTTTTTTTATTTTACTAGTTTTCCTAGTGGGCTATAAGGATCATTCTTCTTGAACAGAGCTACACAGCTCATACCAGGAAAAATGCTCATCTTCTGTTACAGGCAGCACTCTGCTGCCTGTAACAGGAAATGAGTCATGATAGCGGCAGGCAGGCGTCATCATATGACCCTGTGCTACCATGGCAACTATTTGCTCCCCGTGAATACTTCATGGCACTTTTGATGACAGTGGGTAAGTGTGCGTTACCCGCTACGGCGTTTTAAGTCGTGCTGTCATATTTTGCCAATGCTATCTAAGGGGTCAGATCCACCCGCACCTGCGAGGCACACATGCCTGCTGTACAAATCAGCAGATATGTGCGGGGATCACTGCTGGATCCCCGCAGCATCCAGCAGTGATCACCCCTTCATAATTTAGGATGTACCAGTACGTCCTCGGTCATGAAGGGGTTAATGAAAGTCTCAGTTTATGTGTGGATGAACATCTACGTCCTCAGGTACAAATAACTCCCTGTTTTGTTTAAGACACAAATACAGTTCTTCTTGCTATGAATAAAATAAAATGGAACTCTTAACTTCTCATTCATATCATGTGATGTTATAAATTTATATTCATTCGTCCCTAATGATTTGGCCATTAAAGCGCTTGAATTTCATTTTAAAAATAATTTCAGCAACTATAATAATGACCCAAATAAATATTCAACTGCCATGATTATAAATTGCTTAAGACATCATTTTTTCTGCTCACTAATGATTTTTTTCTACAGTTGGAGGGAGCCCCGATGATGTTGCAATTTTCCCCATCATTGGTGGGTCTCTTTTAATCGTGATGGAACAACTTGTTTGTTGTATAATGATTCTAATATTTTCATGAATAAACTGGTCTGTATTCTTATCATCTTTAGGGGTGACATAGCGGCCATAACAGACTAAAATCATTATTTAAATAGCAATGAATTCAACATAAAATTTACTTCCTTGTATTCTCAGACGAGTATCCATTTTTTGGACATTGAGCTAAGTTAGGTTTTTAACTATACTGCAGTTTAATTTGTGTTTTTAATATGCCTTAAATCAAGTTTTTTCAATTTTATTCATCGCTCCATGGATGATGCCATTCCTTTTTTTCTTGATTTTATTTACCTTTCTGGTGGACGCCATACCAGAGGATCTGGCACCCTCTTTCCAAGATTGTGGATAGAAACTCCAATATACAGTGTGGTGAAGACCCGATCTTGAAGTTTGTTCACACCTCTATGTTTTGCAAACCAGAAAATGACACTGCGGTTCTGCATGCTATCCTCTGCTGTCCAGACCACACTATAAGGGTATGCTCACACGAGCGTGCAAAACGGATGAATGAAATGCAAGAAAATCTTGCATTGCACTCTGACCAATGTTAGTCAATAAAGCCTGCTTTACACACTTCAATAGATCTTTCAATCCGTCGTCGGGGTCAAGTTGTAAGTGACGCACATCCGGCATCGTTCGTGATGTATTTGCGTGTGAAACCTACATGCGATCGATATTGAACGAAAATACGGTGATCGCATACACGTCGTTTATTCCTCATACATTGGACGTTTTGTTGTATGAACCTAGTGAATTGTAACGTGTGACATCCCTCATACGATTTTGATGTCTGATGCTATGTGCGCAGGTGTGCGCTCTGCACCGCAGCTCAAAAAAGGTCTGCTTCAGAGCGCAGCTGAAAAGCTGCGTTCTGAAGCGCCTCACAATGTCTGTCATTCACTAATCTCTGTCAGTCCGTCACTATCTCTGTCCCTCTCTCTCTGTCCATGTCAGTCTATCCCTTTTACCCCCCCTCTGATACTCACCGATCCCCGATCCCCGGCGCTGCTCTGCACGGCGTTCACACTGCTCTGGCGGCTTTTACTGTTTTGAAAAAGCCGGCCGCCCATTAAACAATCTCGTATTCCCTGCTTACCCCGCCCACCGGCGCCTATGATTGGTTACAGTGAAACACGCCCCCCATGGCTTTATCTGGCTGGTTTTAAAATTGGGGGGGACCGCACGCCGTTTTTTTTAATTATTTAATTATTTATTTCACTACACAATATAGACACGCCCACCGGCTGCTGTGATTGGGTGCAGTGTGACACCTGTCACTCAGCGTGGGGGGCGTGTCTCACTGTAACCAATCATAGGCACCGGTGGGCGGGGTAAGCAGGGAATACGAGATTGTTTAATGGGCGGCCGGCTTTTTCAAAACAGTAAAAGCCACCGGAGCAGTGTGAATGCCGTGCAGCGCCGGGGATCGGGAATCGGTGAGTATATGAGAGAGGGCTGCTCAATTCAGTTACTCAGGGTTTAGCGGTCACCGGTGAGTCTTCACTGGTGACCGCTAATCAGGACGTGGCACAGACAGAGCCGCAGCATAACAATGAAGTCGGGTGAAGTTCACCCGAGTTCATTCTGACAGTGAGGCTCTGTCTGTGTGCTGTCATCTACCATTCACCGCTGCTACATGGCTGTCTGTGTCTGCTGTCAGCGGCCATGTAGCAGAGCTGAATGGCAGATGACATAGTAAAAACGCATCCCTACACATTACACACGCTTGTCAAGTCAATAAATAAAAAAAAAAAGGTGCCCAATGCATACGTCACAGAACACATGATCTAAAGGATCGCACACAAAATTGACCAATTTAACATAGGCTACTAACGCACGTGTGACAGCAAATGAATGACCTACGTGCAATCTCATTAGATCACATATGCGACCTGGGCGTGTCACATCGCATACGAGATCGCACACCTAATTGTAAGGTGTAAAGCTGGCTTAAGGAAGAACAGTTGGTCAGCTTTTCTCGCATCCAGATTCTGATTTTTTTGAGTGCAAAAAAAGTCTTAGATCTATGAGTTCAGCTCATGAAAAATGGAGCAAATACAAAATTGTTGCATTTATATTTTTGCTCAGTATTGTTTCTGCATTCTCTGTTTCTGCCTTTACTCAGGCTGTTTGTCCCTTCCTACTAACTGTGCTTTTCCATATGATGTGATACATAAGGAGGAATGTGGCCGTTCGAGCCTTCTTTGGCTTATGCAAAAATCCCAATTCTGTAAAGAGGCAGCGGATATTTTTGCTGTTTCTCGTAAAGTGAATAGCAAATTGCTAGAATTTCTCTGGATCAGCCAATTTCCAGATATTCATATGAGATCAATTTGCATTGAATCAACTCTTTTTATTTTTATTTATTTTTACAGGTGATACCTGTGCATGGTCCAAAACGGCATCATTCCACAGCTCATCAATCAAAGCTGGAATTAGTTTCTGCTATTTATGTTTAAGGATGCAGTCACATGGCTGTATGACTTGTTGTAATATCTGCCCTTGACCACAGACTCAGGATGACTGTCATGGACAGACTAGGGTTAGCCACAAAGTCAGAAGGATCTCAAGAATCCCGAAATCCTCTAAGCTCTGTACATTGATTTGGAATTACACACGGTCAAGGAGATCGCTGCCTATGAGAGGCTGCAATCCAGGAAAGAGTGGTCGTCAGGCAGGATCCAAACAAGGAGGCACAAAAAGAGACAAAATCGTCAGGCATGAGCGTAGTCAGGAAATCAGGCAGAGAACAATACCGGAGATGTCAGGTACAAAAATGAAAGTGGTGAAAACAAAATTCAGATGTTTGTACAAAAATAATGTTTGCTTTTAGCGCCATTTTCCAAGAACTGTAACGTTTTTATTTTTTGCTTATCTGGAGCTAAATGATGTCTTATTTTTTGTGCCCTGAGCTGACATTTTTACTGATACAATATTCAGGTAGATACAATGCTTTGATAATCTTATTGTATTTTATTAGAATCTGGCGGCTAAAATATGTAATTCTGGCTTTTTTAATTTTTTCGTTACACTTTTTACTAATTAGATTAATTTATTTTATATTTTAATTGATTGGGCATTTCTAAATGCAGCAATACCAATTTTACTGTTTTAATTTCAATGGGGCAAAAGTTGCTGATTTGAACTTTTGTGTGTTTTTTTTTACTTTTTTCACATTTTTAAAAACTTCTTTTTTTTACTTTTTACTGTTGTTGGAGATGAGCGGACCCATGGAAGTTTGGGTTCTGCAGGTTTAACTGGACTCTACATAAAATTCTGTTCTGGAACTGAACTTTACCTGAGTCTCATAGGAAATCACTGATTGGGCAGTTTGGTCTCCGCCCTCCCTCCACCAGCCATAAACAAAGCACTTCCAGGGGAGCATGGGAAGGGTTTAGCATTTTTTTTGGATTACACACTACATTTGATAATGCTGATTTTATCCCCAGTGCAAGCAATTAAAACACTGCAAGCGGCCAGCACTGGGCTGAGCACAAACACACCTGAGCACAGCAATTCTCAATGGCGTGGTCAGCATATGTAAAGCACTCGAACTCCAAACTCGAACTCTTGTTTTTTTGGTAAGGTCTGTGTTTGGTACGAGTACTGAACCATGGGGTCACTCATCTATAGTTGTTTTTACTAGTCCCTTTAGGGAACTTGAAGCTGCAATCGGATCTCTTCTGCTATGCAGAGCAGTGCTGAAACTGCCGATATTGATGGCATAAGCCAATAAGCTCAGAGACTGCTGTCAATGGCTGGCACAATCCGCTAAGTTCAGAGACTGACGATTTCGATGCCACAAGCCGCTTAGCTCACAGACTGACCATCCTGCCACTGCCTTTCTCTGTTTGTCTGCAGTGTTGCTCTCATGTCACGTAGACAGTGTAGTAGCCAATCACTGAGCTCAGAGACTGCTGATGTTGAGGGCACAAGCTACTTAGCTCAGACACTGCCGATGTTGATGGCACAAGCCGCTAAGCTCAGAGAGTGCTGATGTTAATGGCATAAGCCAATAAGCTGAGAGACTGCCCATGTCGACGGCATAGAATGTATCAGAATGCCCAATTCCACAAAAAAAAAATCAATCAATAACACTACATTATGGTCATAATGCAAATTAATCCTGTACATGATGCCCATGCTGACATTTTCAGTATAATACTTAAGATTAACATCACTTTCTTTAAAAGCCTGTTCCCCATTGATTATTTTTTTGTTGCATACAATTATTCATTGGGGTTATATATTGTATTCCTCTAATATCAGCTGCCTGCAATGAATTATTCACACATGAAAAGTGCACAGAAGAGCTTTATAAAAGTGGTTATTTATAGGAGCTACGTGACACAGGACATTGTTCCATTAAGTGATATTTCAACTAGTACTGTGATTTTTACAGGTCACACATATTCATTTAGACCATTTTATTTGAATAGGTTTTTTTTTGTCCATTTTTTTGCTTTGTATTATTTAGAATGCAAAATTACCTAATGTCTACATGTGAGGGAAACCAGATTATTTACTTTGGCAGAAAATGAGGAAGTCATGCACCGGTTATGATGTGCAAATACCATCAAAGCTGAAAGTGATTGATGGCTCTTTTATAGGTAAATTCCTACATAGGGGACTTGATGAAGATATACAAAATGTATACACTGCATAACTATGGCATTTCCATATGTGTTACATGTGGATTTTTTAAAAAGACTTTGCTAAGCGTGGAGAGTCTGCCATTTATTCTGCACAGAGCATTGGCATGCCATTAATTCTACTTTCTGCCTCGCAGGACAATTTATTCACGGAAAGTGTATGTAATATTTAAACTGAATTTTTAAAACAAATTAATCTGGGGCGTGGACTGACAATAGTACTGGACAGAAGCATGTACTAGGAGCTCTCAACACTAGCAGATGATTTACACTAGAAGAGGACTTAGTAGCTAATGATGCTCTAAACTTTCACCCACTAAAGTAGAGAGACTGAAGACCAGGAAACAAGGCCTTTAAACAAGTGATTTCCACCACCATTAGGACTTGCAACACCCAAATACTGTGACCACCCCAGCGTGTGGAGTGGATACATCAGAGGTTTGCTACTACATAGAATGACTTATGGTTAGTGTTCCGTGTTGGGGCTGAACAAATTGTGACAGATGGTAGCCGGAAACACAGGATTGAGTTGAAAACCCCCACTCAACATAAAAGATTTCTTAAATCAGATACATGTTTTGGAACAAGCACACAAATAAAACTCAGTTGCTACTACTCTTATTAATCTAAATAAACTTAGAGGAGACCTGAAAAAGCTTTTAGTCCAAATCTATTCTACACGTTGACAGAATGCAGCAATTATTTTATAAATTTGCTGACAAATACGGTGGCCCTTAAACTAGAAGCAGTCATCCTAAGACTTCCAACACCTTTATTCCAGCTATTCCTACCTGAACAAATGTGGAAGTTAACGAATCTCAAGAGATTGTCCAAAAATTCAAGAGTTATTACAGATCCCTATACAACATTAAAATTCAATACTTAAATATGTCCTCTTTAAGTTAGCAGATTAAAATAGATCAGTATATTGAAAATACTGCCCTTCCCTCTCTATTGGAAGATATACAAGATATTTTAGAACAACCATTTACTGAGGAAGAAGTAACGCAAGTTATTAAAATGTCCCCACCAAATAAAAGCCCTGGTTCTGACAGATTCCCTGCCAAATTTTAGAAGCTATTATTAGCTTCACAGCTGACACATTTCTTAACCAAAGTATTTTAACTTCCAATCGATTCCTCAAAAAAGCCTTAGAAGCTCATATCTCAGTCATACCGAAATCTGGAAAAGACCCACCTATGTGCTCAAGCTGTCTTCCAATCATTTCCTTAATTAATTTTGATGTGAAACTATTTTCTAAGATTATGGCAACAAAGTTGGCTCCATAATGCTCCCAACTTACATACAATGCTCAGGTGGGATTTGTCTCTCATAGAGAGGCGAAAGATAATACAATTCAAACAATGCTCCTGATATCCCATGCCAAATGTAGGAACACACCTTGCTGTATTCTTTCAATTGATGGTGAGAAAGTAATTGCTTGGGTCAGCTGGCTGATACTACAAAGTGCTCTCAAACAGATCAATTTATGTCCTAATATATTCAATAAAATAATGACACTATCAGAATTTGTGTTCTAAGGATAGATGTAATGGAACCTATTCACATAACTTTGATGTCTCTAATGGCACCAGGCAGGGATGTCCACTCTTCATTTTACTATATGTTATAATGATGTAGCATTTGGCAATGGCTTTTAATAAATAATCCAAATATTCAGGGTATATCCACTGGTCATAATACACAAACTCGCATTATATCTAGAGGACCTTTTATTTTTTGTTTCAAATCCTAGAACAATTTTACCCTTTATTTTGAAAGAATTTGAGAAATATACTGTACATATATATAAATCTTACTAAATCAAAGATACTTAATATCAAATTTCCTCCTCAAGAAAAACTATAATTACAAGATTATTTTTCTTTCCGTGGAGCTTCTCCTCAATTAAATATTTAGGGGCACAACTAATGCCAGACATCTCCCAACTTTTTCATTTCATGCACAAATCGATTCACAATCGAATTGTAAGAGACCTTCAATCATTTGGCAAGAGTCGACTGTCATGGTTTGGCAGAATTAATATGCTAAAGGTGGATATCCTTCCCAAACTCCTCTATGTATTCTAATCAGTCCTGATAGCACTACTCAGTATACGTATTCTTTGAACAACTTAATACAGCTTTCTGTAAGCGTACCGTCACACTTTAGCGACGCAGCAGCGATCCCACCAGTGATCTGACCTGGTCAGGATCGCTGCTGCATCGCTACATGGTCACTGGTGAGCTGTCAAACAGGCAAATCTCACCAGCGACCAGTGACCAGCCCCCAGCCAGCAGCGACGTGCAAGCGACGCTGCGCTTGCACGGAGCCGGCTTCTGGAAGCTGCGGACACTGGTAACTAAGGTAAACATCGGGTATGGTTACCCGATGTTTACCTTAGTTACCAGCTCACACCGCTTAGCTTAGCGTGTGCAGGGAGCAGGAGCCGGCACTGGCAGCGTGAGAGCTGCAGAAGCTGGTAACGAAGGTAAATATCGGGTAACCACCTTGGTTACCCGATGTTTACCTTGGTTACAGCTTACCGCAGGCTGTCAGACGCCGGCTCCTGCCCCTGCACATTCAGGATTGTTGCTCTCTCGCTGTCACACAGCGATGTGTGCTTATCAGCGGGAGAGCAACAATAAAAAAATGAACCAGCACTGTGTGTAACGAGCAGCGATCTCACAGCAGGGGCCAGATCGCTGCTCAGTGTCACACACAGCGAGATCGCTAATGAGGTCACTGCTGCGTCACAAAAACCGTGACTCAGCAGCGATCTCAGTAGCGATCTCGCTGTGTGTGAAGTACCCCTAACTTTATTTGGAGATCCAACAGACCTCCTTTAGCAGGTAGATTCTTAACACTAGGACTACTGGACTCGTGACACCTACTAGAACTACTGAACGTAGTCATTTTGACTACTGACGTGTTTTCGTTTATTTTTAGAGTTTCATTTGTGGTTATTTATTAATAATTATGTATTATTATTGTGAGATCCAACAGTAATGCTTTGGAATGTTTTTTTTCTGATTTTTTTTCATATTTTTCTCCCTGAAATAACAAAAGTAAACTAAGTAAAACAATAATAATAGACGTTTTAAAATAATTTATTATTAAAGTGCACACATATGAACAACAACTCAAGAACAACAAGCAGAGAATATGTAAGTGAAGGAGAAGAAAAATGAAAATATGGCGCAGAATCTCAATAAAACCGACTAACCGTTATTATGAAGTACAACCGGTAACTTTCTAAACATTTGTTGATTCGCATTTCAGGCATCGTCTTTCAATTACAGCGGTACATTGCCCACAAAGCATCTAGCTCCTCATCAGAAAGAGTAAACTCTTCATTATTGCTCCGGCGTGCTTCTGCAATAGTACAGTTCTTTATGTGAGTCAAGATAAATGAATCAAAAAATAATCTCCATGTAACAAAGGACTATCACTAATTATATTTCTTCTGGCGTATCCTGTAGGGCCGGGTGCTTCTCTCAGAATGTTTTGTTTTTCCCGCCTACCAGGTAAGTTTTCTCCAATCTCAAGAGGTTTCCATCGAATACCATCAGCTGAAACTAGTATTCCTGGAGATTCGCCTTCTGTGGTGTTGGTTGCATCGCCTTCGCCGCCATCGTCTTCTGTTGTGGATACATATCTGGGACGTTTTGAAGATTTTTTCTGTCCACGACCGGGAGGATGGTTGCAAGGCAACATCAACGCATGAGCCTGATCCCCAGTTGATGAGCTTGCAACGTCTGGCAGATGGATGGATGAAGGATGGATGAACTTTATTCTGTATTCTTCCAACTGTCATGACACTTAGGGCAGCCAACCTTAGGAGGCACTAGCTGTTCCCCATTTCACACCAACATACCAAAAGGAAATCCCTCAGTCTCCCGCTGTAGTTTCTACTTTCTTTGGGCTGTTCTGGCTCTTACCTAAGACACCGGACACTTCCACCTTCTCCGACAAGTCCAAAGATAATCCAAAGTCTGAACCTATTATAATGGGACTATACTAGTGAGATATGGAGCCTGAAAATCAAAAGTTCAAAACATTGTTACCCTGTTGCTCGTCAGTATAACTTTTTTTTGTACACAGACACACACACACACCTGTGCTACATACAAGCACTGCTTGGCTACATGCAAACTCGACTTTGCTTCATTAACACAAATCAGCTGCATTAACACACACAGCTTAGGGGTGCTTCACACACAGCGAGCTCGCTGCCGAGATCGCTGCTGAGTCACGTTTTTTGTGACGCAGCAGTGACCTCATTAGCGATCTCGCTGTGTGTGACACTGAGCAGCGATCTGGCCCCTGCTGCGAGATCGCTGCTCGTTACACACAGCCCTGGTTAGTTTTCTTCAAAGGCGCTCTCCCACTGTGACACACAGATCGCTGTGTGTGACAGCGAGAGAGCGACGAAATGAAGCGAGCAGGGAGCAGGAGCCGGCATCTGGCAGCTGCGGTAAGCTGTAACCAAGATAAACATCGGGTAACCAAGGTGGTTACCTGATATTTACCTTAGTTACCAGCCTCCGCAGCTCTCACGCTGCCTGTGCTGCCGGCTCCGGCTCTCTGCACATGTAGCTGCATTACACATCGGGTTAATTAACCCGATGTGTACTGTAGCTAGGAGAGCAAGGAGCCAGCGCTAAGCAGTGTGCGCGGCTCCCTGCTCTCTGCACATGTAGCTGCATTACACATCGGGTTAATTAACCTGATGTGTACTGTAGCTAGGAGAGCAAAGCTAAGCGGTGTGCGCTGGTAACTAATGTAAACATCGGGTAACCATACCCGATGTTTACCTTAGTTACCAGTGTCCGCAGCTTCCAGACGCCGGCTCCGTGCAAGCGCACCATCGCTTGCACGTCGCTGCTGGCTGGGGGCTGGTCACTGGTCGCTGGTGAGATCTGCCTGTTTGACAGCTCACCACCGACCATGTAGCGATGCAGCAGCGATCCTGACCAGGTCAGATCGCTGGTCGGATCGCTGCTGCATCGCTAAAGTGTGAAGGTACCCTTAGCTAAATTAGGACAGATAGTGTTCTGCCTGTGATACAGGTGGCTGGTAAGCACTGCCCTACTCAGTGTGGGCACTGCTCTGCTTCTCCCCATGTCAGTCTTATGAACTGCTCCTGGAAACACATCTGCTACATCCTCCTTTTCCTGGAGAATTCCAACCTGGCTATACTGAGGTGAGGCCAGACTCTGTGGGGATTTAATTACCTGCCTCCTGCAAGTGTTCATGCTCTGGCCTATCCACTCCTAGTAGTAGATTTATATGGCAGCTCCTCCCTCCACACTTTGCCTGAGCTTTGGTTCACATCAAGTTGTTGTCTTATTCCTTGGCTTGCCTGGCTGCATTTCCATTTGTCTCTCCTGTTACTGACCCAGCTTGCGTACCCGTATATCCTGATCTCTCTGCTCTTGACCCCGGCTATGTGTTTGGATCCTGTGCTGCCTGTCTCAACCTTGGACTGGCTGACTCAGTCTTTGCTGTCTGTAGTTAGTACTCCTGACTTTAACAGCTACTGCAGTCCCTAGTTGTCACACTAGTTACAGGGAAGTACCCAGTATACAGAGAAAGGGAAGGGAAACCCTGTATCTAGGGAAGGGTGTGATTTGAACGTATTCCAATAAACATATTTTTACTGGGAATTATATTTTGCACAACATATAACTATATAAACAAAATGAGGATCAATATATGAAGAATCAAAATAAATACATGAGATCACTTTTAAAATGAAGTCCACTTGGAGAACTCAAATTTAGCCTCAAAATCCAGTATGCTTCTTGTTTTAACAATACCATAGACCAATCACCATCTCTAGTGGGGCAATTAATTCTCTCTATCTCTATGTAACCACTAATGTAGACGTGTCACCCTGATATTTTTCTAAAAAGTGCCTGGAAAGTCCTGGCATGGACCATTAAACAATTAGTAGGTATAAAGCAGGAATTTCTCCTCTGGAATTCTTCCTGTTTTATACTTGTCATTGTGTTAGGTCGCTCTACTATTTCCATGCGGGGATCCAGAATCGATTGCTCGGACTGCAACATGGAGAACTACAACGTCGGTGAGCTGGCCAAAAACGTACTATTTTTTAACAATTAGTGAGTCATGAATGGCATCATGTATGTGTAGTTGCTACCCAACAAAATTCCATGTTAAATGTGAGCATAAGACAAAAACGAATGATCTCATTGTGACAACCCCAATATTGTCATATGTCCTGCATATAAACAAGGTGGGATTCTAGACACCTTGTTATACCATAAATTAGTTATGTACATGTTAGATGACTCCTCAACTTACTGTAAATAAAAAAGCGACTACACCAATCGTGTCTTTCTGCACATGTCTAACTTGTTGGATGAGCGTCTTGACCAAGATTATATAAAAAAAAGGAACAAAAGTTTGTTTGGGTAGAGACCAGTTTGGCCTTTTTTCTATGCCTTTCCTTTAGTATATAAGGGGCTTTTTCCACCACCTTTGCTGCCAATTATGGCAAGTATTAATTCTACGACAGAACCCCTATCCACCTAGCTTGCCAATTTATTACAACCCATTTTTACTTCAGACAACTAGTCATATCAATAATAATAAACAGTTATTACAAATCATGGATCATTGATCAGGACAATATTCTTGGATGATAACTGATGTTGTTTCTTTATATTCATGCATTCTATATGGCTTGGCCTTGAAAGCTCTATCATTTCATATGAACAAATACAGTCATTTTTCAGCACCTTTGATTGATTTTGCAGTTTATTAGCTCTCACTTCATTTTTGCTTAAAAATAAGTTTCTTTCATTTGACAATCAGTATTACCTGCAGAAATAAGGATGTCCTATGGGTGCCAGATTATCACCATCATTAGCCAACTTACATATGACTTGGAGGGAAGAAACTATGTTATAGCTACCAACCAATCCTTGGCAACATTCTATTGAATAGTATGGTAGATATATAGATGACTTGTTCTTTATCTGCTCTGAAAACAATGATAGTAATTTAAAATTTTAGTTTCTTTTATTTTTCAATAACAATGACATTGATCTAAAGTTTCATGTGTAATTTCATAATCATTATACACCATTCTTGGATGTTCCACTAAAGGATGACCCTATTAGCAATAAAGTAGATACTGAAGTACACAGAAAACCAATAAGTGGCAATTCTATTCTGCACGCCACCAGTTGTCACCCGCCTAATGTTATTAAGAATCTCCTTGTCGGAGAATTCATTACAGCTTATAGATCTTGTTCTGATAATGGCTAGTTTTAACAATAAATGTCATATCATGAATGATAGACTATCATCAAAAGATTACTGTAAACCAATTCAATGTATTGCCAAATCAAAAACACATTAAATGCTTCTCTTCAAACACACTAACCTTTTCCACTGCTTATAGCATTAATTTTACTGCCATCCGTAATATCTTTCGCAAACATTTACCTTTGTTGTATCAAGATGATATCCTGTCTAGTATTAACTCCAGGAATCAGATTAACTGCCAAGTGTGCTTTGTCACTTGGCAATATTCTTTCACACAGTCTTTTCTCAAGTAAGGACAATATGTCTTGTAAAACATGGTTATCCTTGACTGGCAATTTTTATTGTGAACTGCCGAGAAGTGTTTCATGCAAGTGTATAGTTAAAACTTCTGATTTCAACAACTCTGATTCGAGGTATATGAATGACATCAAAACTTTTATAAATTGCAGTACTACAGATGTCATTTATATAGCCCCAAGCAACTCATGCAAGTCATAATAAACAAGATGTACCACCCGCTAGTTAAAGGTTAGACTAGTTGAGCATGTACATGATGTTATTCCAGACACACTTAGGTTTAAAATATCAATGTCAGGACTTTCCAGGCACTTTTTAGAAAAATATCAGTGTGACACTCCCACATTAGTAGTTATAGGGAAAGAGAGAATTAATTGCCCCACCAGAGATGGCGATTTTGCTAACATACTGTTAAAACGAGAAGCATACTGGATTTTGAGGCTAGAAACGAAATCTCCAAAAGTACTTAACTTTAAAAGTGATCTCATGTATTTATATTCATTTTTCATTTATTGATTCTTATTTTTTTTGTATATTTATATGTTGTATTTTTTTCAGACTTTATCCGCTATTATAAATTTAGCAGTATATGCATATGAATCATATTTTGTCAATGTGCTGTATTTGTTCATTTATAGCAATGTCCTGTACTTTGTTCTATACAGGAATATTCAGCACATTATCAATTTATCATCCCTACATCAATATTTTCACTGTTCATATTATTAGTCCAGTCTGTATATCTATATGCTTTAAATAAAGTAGATTTGTTCGTACAATGACTGAATTCTTTTTCAGCAATGGAGAATGGCTATATGGACAATCGTGTGGTTACTTCTGGCACAAATTTTGTTCCTGATTTTGATCCTGATTCTCATGATGATTTTTATCCTGATTTTTATTTTCATTTTTATTTTCATCCTGATAATCATGAACAATATTCACTGGCACAGTAATTATCAGTCTCTTTGGAATAACTAAACATTTCAATTGTATATGTTTTCAATAATGTTGGTTTATAGGCATAATAATCAGTAGCATTATTTTGGAATAATTATGTATTTTTATAAGATTTTCAATATATATTTTAGGTGACTACAGCAATGTATTTTCATTGCATGTTTCAGGTCTTCCTAGATAGGGTTAATTGTTCATATTAACTATATGGGTGTGATCTCATGTCCACTTCTTATGTCAAGTGTTATAAATTTCTTCCTTAGTTTCCCCACTCACACCTTGTCAAGACTAAGGGTCCCGTCACACGTAGAAATGCAGCAGCGATCCCACCAGTGATCCGACCAGGCAGGGATCGTTGGTGCGTCGCTACATGGTCGCTGTGCTTGGTAACCAGGGTAAATATCGGGTAACTAAGCAAAGCGCTTTGCTTGGTTACCCGATATTTACCCTGCTTACCAGCATACACCGCTTACAGGCTGCCAGCGCTGGCTCCCTGTATACGTAGCTAGGGTACACATTGGGTTACTAAGCAAAGCGCTTTGCTTAGTTACCCGATATTTTCCCCTCTTACCAGTGTATGCTGCTTACACAGAGTCAGTGCTCATTGGTCTCCCGCAGTCAAACATGCAGATGCGTGTTGCACAGTGGGAGACCAACGAGCAAAAAAGGTCCTGATCGTTTTGTAATGATCAGCGACCTCGCAGCAGGAGCCTACTCGCTGCTACATGTCACACACAGCGACATCACAAGCGAGGTCGCTGATACGTCACAAAACCTGTGACGTTTCAGTGATCTCGCTAGCGATATCGCTGTGTGACGGGGGCTTAAGAGTTAGTCATCTTGAAATGCACAGAGCCGGTGTTTAATTTTTCTGTATTTTTCATCTTCTCATTGGGATTTTTTAATCAATAAAATAAATGTGATGTGTATTCTACTCCTTTTGCGGTTGCTGCAATTGTTTTCTCTTTTTCATTTTGGACTCAGTGGCGTTCTGCCAATAGAGGCAGGTCACACCACTGCTATGAGACCCGTGAGCTGGGAGGGCCCGGCCCCGGCGGCAGCTACCCGCGGTGTGTGCGCTTTTACTTGTATCATTCCAAGCCAGGCTAAGGGGTACTTTGCACGCTGCAACATCGCTAGCCGATGATAGCGATGCCAAGCGCGATAGTACCCGCCCCGTCGCACATGCGATATCTTGTGATAGCTGCCGTAGTGAACATTATCGCTACATCAGCTTCACACGCACTTACCTGCCCTGCGACGTCGCTCTGGCTGGTGACCCGCCTCCTTCCTAAGGGGGCGGGTAGTGTGGCGTCACAGCGACGCCACACGGCAGGTGGCAATAGAAGCGGAGGGGCCGAGATGAGCGGGATGTAAACATCCCGCCCATCTTCTTCCTTCCGCATAACCGGTGGAGGCAGGTAGGAGATGTTCCTCGCTCCTGCGGCTTCACACACAGTGATGTATGCTGCCGTAGGAACGAGGAACAACATCGTATCTCCTATTGGTGTGACATTATGGAAATCAGAGCCGCCGCTAGGAATTTTAGGGCCCCATACTGGCAAAATTATGGGGCCCCCCTGAGACTCCACCCAGGCTCCAACCTGGCTCCGCCTCCACCTCGCAAACCTTCCACAGTCCGCCATCACTCTTGGAAAAACACATAATATATATATATATATATATATATATATATATATATATATATATATATATATTACACACACACACACAGTCATGGCCAAAAGTCTTAGCACCCGTGAAGTTGTTCTGGAAAATGAAGTATTTCCCTCAGAAAAGTAATAATACACCGTCTACATCGCCTGCCCCTCACCGTAATGCACCTTCTACATCGCCCCTCTCCATATCACCATAACACATCACCTACACCGATTCTTTCCATAATACATGCTCTACACCTCCCTGCTCAATAATACACGCTCTACATGCCTCTCTCCATAATACACCCTCTACACCGCCCCGCTCCATAACACCCTCTACACCGACCCGCTCCATTACACCCTCTACACCGCCCCACTCCATAAAACCTTCTACACCGCCCCGCTCCATAACACCCTCTACACCGCCCCACTCCATAAAACCTTCTACACCGCCCCGCACCATAACACCCTCTACACTGCCCCGCTCCATAAAACCTTCTACACCACCCTGCTCCATAACGCCCCTCCACCACCCCCGGCGATCGTTCTGCTCCTGTCTTTGGCTCACAGAGCGATTATCTGTCTCCTTAGGATAGATCACCAATGTTTGATTTGTCGGGGTCTGGCACCCCAGCCAACTGCCTGTTCTAAGTGCCGTGCCAGAGGTGGCCAGAAGTGCTCAGTTCCGGATCTGCTCCGTCTTCTGATAGTGGCAGAAGCCTACTATTAAGAGGATGGAGCAGAGGATGGAGCAGATCCAGAAATAAGCATTTCCGCCCACCTGCACCAAGAGCAGCTGATCAGTTACTATTGCACTCTCATAAGAAGCAATGCACAAGTGGGACCAAGGCCTAATGATGACACACAGTCAGTATCACAAATAAATATTTACATTCAGGCACCTTATAGATGACATTACCTATACAAGGCCTCTCATTATCAAAAGCAAATTCCTGATATAGTTCAATTACAACCTAAAAAAGACTCTGGAATCTTAATTTTAATGTTCAAAAAAGTAGAAATTTATTAATACAAAGGTGCTCGTGCAAATATTATATAAAATTCATTATACATAGGATGAAATTTGGAATATTAGGAGGGATGTATGACCGCACTAAAGGGAGTAGTGCAACTCTGGTGGCAATTACACTGTCTGGACCAATTAGCCTTCAGTAATGTCCTATATACAAATAGACATGTAAAAAGTAGGCATATTCTAACGGCATAGGGACTTCAATAAGTGGGGCATAGTATATGTATAGATCTTATGTTTTCTGATGGCATGCTATTGATTAGATTACTATTGATTATATTGTATCATGTGGAGGTACCCCTCGTGGCCACAATGGTCAAGAGCAGTCCATACCACCTATATATTATCCTATAATAAGTATGGGTTTAGTCGCCCACATCAGTAGCTTCCATTCACAATTTTCCCCCATAGATAAGTCAATTTACCTGTAGCCATTAGTAAGCAGTAAAGGTCCTGTGTAATGCCACCGATTGCACCTGCCCCAACCTCGACGCGCGTTTCACCGCACTGCCGGTTTCATCAGGTGACATAAAAAATCCTCATGTACATCTTACATATGTATATATATGCTCATATATATTCTCAGATCCTGATGAAGATTTGCAGAGTAATAAATACGTTCATCCCAGATATTATTATTTCGTAGCTTTCTCCATTAATATGAGCTTGCATTTATGTACTGTTGTTCATATTTCACATATGATGAGTCCATATGTTCAGGATGCTAGTTTACCAATGTCCATCCCCTTTATGGTGCTATAAACTGGAACACAGACAAACAAGAAAGAAAAAGAACAGGGAAAATTAAAATTCTGTATAATGAGAAAGTGTATATTTTAAAATTCGCGCTATACAGGCAAGAAGGGCCTAAATCTCAATGATTCATTTAACCCCCTTGGGGTCATAGTGTCAAGCACCACTATCCATTTAGCTTCTTTCTTCAAAAGTTAATTTTTATAGTTTCCACCTCTGGCTCCCAGACTCACGTGGTCAATACCTTTTAGTTTAAAACTGATGGGGTTGCATTTATGGTGGGTAAAAAAAATGCCTTGGTATGGTTTGTAGTTCTTTTATATCTTTGCATCCTTTGGCATTAATAATATCCCGGATGTGTTCTAAGGTTCTAACCCTCAGCTGTCTCGTGGTCATGCCAATATATATCATATTGCATGAACAACTTGCATGGTAAATCACCATTTCGGTCTTACAGGTTATGTTAAATGTGATGGAATAACTTCTTGTACTTCCCGTATTTTCAAAAGTGGTACATCTTTGCACATATCTACATGCCGAGCAATTCCCACATTTAAAACATCCCCATTTGGGTCCCCTTTGACTAAATGGGTTGCTGATTGGAGGGACATAATGACTTCGGGTCAGTATATCTTTCAGATTTTTTGATCTACGCCAGGTCATTGACGGATGCAACGTCAAATGCCTGGCCAGATCCTTATCCGCCAAAAGTACCTGCCAGTGTCTCTGAAAAATTGTTTTGATGTCATGCCATCGGCTATTAAATTCTGTAATAAATCTCACTGGTTGCAACTCCCTGCTTTTATTCTGAGTTGTCAAAAGGGCTTCACGATTACTTTTCGCTGCTCTAATATATCCTGATCTGCTGTTTTTAGATTTGTATCCTCTTTCAGCCAAGTTTCTACTCAAAAGTGTGGCTTGATTTTCAAAGTCTCCTGCTCTGGAGCATATTCTCCGCATTCGCAGGAATTGCCCTGTAGGTACTGCCTTTATAGTCTGAGGGTGATGGGAGGAGGATGCATGCAGCAGTGTGTTTGTAGCCGTGGTCTTTCTAAATACATCCGTAATTATATGTCCCTCCTTATTTCTCATGATTTGAACATCCAAGAATTCCACCTTCCAATAGTCATATTTCGATGTTAATTTAATATTTAAATCGTTCTTATTCAAATTTTGCAGAAATATCTCCAGGGATGCCTCAGAACCCTGCCATACAAACAGAACATCATCGATATATCTATACCATGAAACCACTGCATCAAACCCCTCTACGGACTGAACCACATCTCGTTCCCACAGCCCCAGGAAAAGATTAGCATATGAGGGCGCACAAGTCACCCCCATTGCCACTCCCTGGAGCTGTAGGTAGTAACGATCTTTAAAAATAAAGTAGTTATGAGTCAAAACAAAATTTAAAAGTTCCATAAAAAATTTCACTAACTCATTATCCATATTTGTCATCCGCAGAAAGGTTTTACATGCAGTGGTTCCATGGTTGTGAGCAATAGATGTATACAGCGCCTCGACATCACATGTAACTAATATCATATCTGGATCTAATTGAATGCTGTCGAGGCGCTTAAGTATATCTGTAGTATCTCTGATGTGTGAAGGCAGGGTCCCGACACATCCCTGGAGATAGAAATCTATGAATCTGCATATTTTTTCATTTAACCCCCCAATCCCAGATATTATTGGGTGTCCCGGGGGTTATCCCTATTTTTATGAACTTTTGGGGTAATGTAAAAGGTTGGTACTCTTGGAAATTCTGTCATGAGCCCATCCCTCATCTTGGCTGAAATGATTCCTTTTCTAAAGCCCGTTTCAATAATTTCATCCAATATCTTTTTGTATTGTATAGTGGGATTGCTATCTAATTTTTTATAGCAAACTGGTGATTTTAATTGCCGTAGGGCTTCACCCTCATACATATCCACAGGCCATATCACAAGGTTTCCCCCTTTGTCAGCTGGCTTTATTACTATGTTTTTCATATTCTTTAGTTCTTTTATTGCCTCTCTTTCCTTATATGTCAAATTATAATTTATTGCTTTTTCTGGAATTAAACATAAATCCTTTCTTACCAGTTCGACAAAAATGTCCATATTTGGACTCAGGCCATAAGGGGGAAACACTTGTGATCGGCCATGTAGGTGCGTAGGAAAGCGTGCTCTAGTGACATCGTCAGGTTCCTGTTGTTCATCCAGCAGGGTTTCAAGATCTAAAAGTGCTTGTTGTTCCCTAAAAGTAGAGAAATGTTTGTCATCATTACCTAAAAAGAATTTTTTAAATCTAAGTTTTCTAGCAAATAGTTCTAAATCTTTAACCAGGGTAAAGTGGTCAAATTTAGCTGTAGGGGCAAATGTTAGTCCTTTTTCTAAGACATTAGTCTGGTTTGTTGTAAGTGTTATGTCAGACAAATTGATTACCTTTAATATGTCTTGGGTATGTGTCCCCACTTTTTCTGGTTCCTTAATGTTTTTCCGGAACTTGCTGAAGTTGTGGCATCGGGTTGGGGGCCGTGTTCCAAGCCGTCTCCCTTCCCTTGCCGCCTGGCTAAAAAATGCTCGCCACATATTTCTTCAGAGACACTTGATGTAATGGATGATGAGCGTGAATTTCGTCCCCTTTTGTTCTTGTTTTTCTGATTGTTATTATACCACCTATAGACTTTTTTATTGCGATAATCTAGTTGATCTCGCTGATATTTTTTAATTTTTCTCTCCTGGACCTCCTTCTCACACTTGTTAATCTCAAAATCTACTTCCTTGTCAAATTTGGAGTGTTCCTCTGTAGTAAGGTTCTCCTGAACTTGAACTTTATAGTTATCAATCTCTTTTTCCACTACTTCTATGTTTTTTTTTTTATCAAGCCCAATCAGCAACTCAATACGTGTACGGGAACATTGGTTTAATGCTTCTTCCCACCTATCTATGAATAATTGGTCTAAGATCTCTGTGGTGGGGAACACCTGTATTCTCAGGCCACGTGGAATAATATTTTTTTGAAGATAATTCTCAAGTGATGCTTTGTTCCACCATAAACGAGTACGCTTTTTAAGCGAATCTTTAACCTTAAGCTTTAAGTCCCTAACATTGCATGTATACTGTTCTACGGCACCTCCCTCACCAAATAATGATCCTATTTGACTAATCCACGTTTTGTCACGTTTTCTATAATCCATGGAATTAGTAGCTGAGGCATCTGAAAATACAGAAATATAACAATATCACATTACCTATACAAGGCCTCTCATTATCAAAGGCAGATTCCTGATATAGTTCAATTACAACCTAAAAAAGACTCTGGAATCTTAATTTTAATGTTCAAAAAAGTAGAAATTTATTAATACAAAGGTGCTCGTGCAAATATTATATAAAATTCATTATACATAGGATGAAATTTGGAATATTAGGAGGGATGTATGACCGCACTAAAGGGAGTAGTGCAACTCTGGTGGCAATTACACTGTCTGGACCAATTAGCCTTCAGTAATGTCCTATATACAAATAGACATGTAAAAAGTAGGCATATTCTAACGGCATAGGGACTTCAATAAGTGCCGTTAGAATATGCCTACTTTTTACATGTCTATTTTAAAATTAAGATTCCAGAGTCTTTTTTAGGTTGTAACCTTATAGATGACGTTGTCTCTAGTAATTTCTTTCTATTCTTCATCTTGTCCTGACACCATGATGACTTTTCACATTCACATTTCGTCTCTGTAGATGTCCATCTTCTCCGGTCTTCTGCACACATCCCGACACGATGCCCCTAAAAATAGCAGAATGATTATAATACACCTATTTAAAAATATCTGCCCTACACTGTGCCCCAGAATAAATAATGGCCCCTCTTATTGTGTTCTCTGCACAAAATATGACCCCACACTGTCTCTCTTATGGTACATGCCCTCCACACTGCCTCTCTTTCTATATTGAGCCAACTCTTCACACTGTCCTTTACACTGTGTCCCCTTATACTGCCCAGTCTTTATACTGTGCCTTCATCACACTCCCCCTCCTTGCTATAACCTCACACTGTCCTCCCTTTCTGCCCCTTCTCCATACCACACCCCTCCACTACCCAGTCTCTATTCTGTGCCCCCTCACATTCTTCTCATCCCTTACTGTCTCCGCACTACCTCCTGTGTGTCCATATACTTTCCCCCCTCACTCCCCATCCTGCCCACTTGCTCTTCATACTATGCCACTCTTTATTCTGTGTCCTCAAAATTTATTTCCAGTTTGCTCCACATCCTCTCTCTCCCCATACATCACCCCTCATCCTCTCTCTCCCCATACATCACCCCTCATCCTCTCTCTCCCCATGCATCACCACTCATCCTCTCTCTCGCCCTGTATCACCCCTCATCCTCTCTCTCCTCATGCATCAACCACATCCTCTCTCACCCCATGCATCACCGCTCATCCTCTATCCCCCACGCATCACCCCTCATCCTCTCTCCCCCCATGCAACACCCCTCATCCTCTCTCCCCCCATGCAACACCCCTCATCCTCTGTCCCCCCATGCATCACCCCCCATCCTCTGTCCCCCCATGCATCACCCCTCATCCTCTGTCCCCCATGCATCACCCCTCATCCTCTCCCCCACGCACCACCCCTCATCCTCTCTCCCCTCATGCACCACCCCTCACCCTCTCGCCCCATGCATCACCCCTCATCCTCTGTCCCCACGCACCACCCCTCATCCTCTCTCCCCTCATGCACCACCCCTCACCCTCTCTCCCCATGTATCACCCCTCATCCTCTGTCTCCCCACGCATCACCCCTCATCCTATGTCCCCCCATGCATCACCCCTCATCCTGTCTTTCCCCATACATCACCCCTCATCCTGTCTCTCCCCATGCATCACCCTTCATCCTCTGTCCCCCCATGCATCATCCCTCATCCTCTCCCCCCACACACCACCCCTCATCCTCTCTCCCCTCATGCACCACCCCTCACCCTCTCTCCCCATGCATCACCCCTCATCCTCTCTCCCCATGCATCACTCCTTATCCTCTCTCTCTTCATGCGTGACCTCTTATCCTCTCTCTCCCCATACTGTGTCCAAAGAAATTTCTCCCTCCCCATCCTCTCTTCCGACCATACTCTGTCCACAGATAGTATGGTGGAGAGAGGGTGGTTGAGGGACCTGTTTCCATAGATACCCCCTTCTCACCCATACTGTTTCTCTTCCGTGTTTTCAGCTCCACTGGAGCACTTTTCAGTGTCTCTGCCACCTCCGCGCTGCGGCCCTGACTTCCGGGTCAGCAGTGTGATCAGCTGACCTGGTCACATGACAGCCATCGCTCTAACCCGGCAGTCAGCGCCAGCGTTAATCAATTGTCCTCGCGTCTGACTGACAGACACAAGGACAATTGAGCAGTGGGAGCCGTGCGCTGCAGATTCTATGAGTGCGGCTGTCAGCACATTCATAGAATCTGCAGCCGCGCTCAGAGAATAACCGGCTCCCACTACAGGGCAGCAAACGCAGCCCCTGGGGGCTTTTACACTGCTGCATTAGGCAGCGCGACAGCGTCCCCCTCACAGTTGCGCCTGAGTAGATGCATCGCCAGCAACCCCCCCCCCCCCCTAGATACTGGGTATGCAGCGGCATACCCGGTATCTCCAGCAAACGTGGCTAATTTGCATGCGATGCAAATTAGCCACGTGTATAGTGGCAAAAGAACACTGCCGGTTCCTCTGCTGCGGCTGTGATGGGGGGGGAGGCGGTGAAGAGGGGGGAGGGGCCGGCTGGCCTGGGGCTTAATAAAGTTATGTAATTGTCCCTGGCTCAGCCGGGCCCCCTCTCTTCACCGGGCCCCCTACACCAGCCTCACTAGTAATGCCCTGATGGTGGCCCTGATGGAAATATCCAACACTGCACAGATGACAGATTTTCGATGCTTTTGCGATCGTTTATCAGTGCATCTAGGCTTTACACGTTGCAACGTCGTTACTGGTGCCGGATGTGCGTCACTTTCGATTGGACCTCGACGATATCGCAGTAGCGATGTCGCAACGTGCAAAGTACCCCTAAGTGTCAGACTGTCAGCATCTGCAACTCAGTGTTGTATACACTGCAGTGTAAGAGAAGCTCTTCCTGCTCTGTTGCTCCTCTCTGACTGAACTTGTATATGTGCAACATGCCCCCTGGCTGACATAGCTTTACAGCCAGAGAGAGGAGCTCTGGAGGCAGGTGAGCGGGCAGCAACCATTGGTCTGTGGCCTTTCCACTCTTCCTCCAGACTCTGGGACCTTAATTTCCTAATGAAATGCAAAATTTACTTTCATCTGAAAACAACACCTTGGAACACTGAGCAACAGTCCAGTTCTTTTTCTCCTTGGCCCAGGTACAATGCTTCTGGCATCGTCTGTTGTAGGCATGGATACGTCTGTAAACAAAAAAGAGAAAAATTCTGTACAACGACTGGATGGTAGAAAATGTGTATATTTTATTAATGAAAAATAGCTAAAAAGCAAACAAACAATGTTTGATTAAAATTAGCAGAGACAAATAATGGTGAGTACCAATAGATGGCGCCCTCACCCCACAGTAGGTATATGGTAGCACATGTTGGAAATCAACACACAGCACATAAAAGGCTAAAAAGCCAATATTACAATATTACATACAACTAAAGTGTGCTGCTGCCTACTAGATGCCTGTTACTTATACATAACAATACATAGTGTCCAAAAAATCTCGTAACAACGCACTATATGTACATTGCAACCAAACATACCTAAATGGTGGATGAGAGCCCAATTCCCCGACCCATAGGTTTCGGTGTGACTCCTTCTTCCGGGGGTGGTCTCTGATTAAAAGAGGTACCCTTATAAAGGATGAGTGTCCAATCACTATCCGTATTGACCCTGACCAATCAGGTCATAGGGTATATGCAGTGACGTTATGTCAAAAAAGACCAATACCATGCCTATCACCTCACAAGAATAGGTGGACATACAGGGCGTGCAGCAAGTGGGGGTGTGGCCAGGACCCCCACGTGCAAACACACATGGAAAGCCGCAGAATATACCCAATAACTAGATAACGCCATACCGGAAGTGATGTACCCGGTGGCTGGGTGACGCCGTACCGGAAGTGACGTAGCGTAAACCTCCGCGTCACTGACATGGGGGCGCGCACATCCTGTAACCAATGCAAGTGTGCCCTCAGTGTCCGCATGCGCCTGCGCACCCAAACAGCAACACAGACTAGCAGGTAAATGTCACAATGACAAAAATCGTCACTGATGGGTGCCGGTACATCATAATACATAGCGGACTATAATGCATCTATCAGGATTTAAATATTTCGCAACATATATCACAGCATCGCTGTAATAAAAACGCCCACACCACGTGACCCATAGGGACGTACCCTTAGTCCCACGTGTGTGTACATACCCCACTAAAGTGACGTAAGCCAGAGAGAGGAGCTCTGGAGGCAGGTGAGCGGGCAGCAACCATTGGTCTGTGGCCTTTCCACTCTTCCTCCAGACTCTGGGACCTTAATTTCCTAATGAAATGCAAAATTTACTTTCATCTGAAAACAACACCTTGGAACACTGAGCAACAGTCCAGTTCTTTTTCTCCTTGGCCCAGGTACAATGCTTCTGGCATCGTCTGTTGTAGGCAAGGATACGTCTGTGTGTGGTGGCTCTTGAAGCACTGACTCCAGCAGCAGTCCACTCTTTGTAAATCTCCCCCCAATTTTTGAATGGCCTTTTATTAACAATCCTATCAAGGGTGCGGTTATCACCTTTTTCTACCATACTTTTTCCCTCCACTCACCTGTCCATTAATATGCTTGGATACAGCCCTCTATAAACAGCCAGCTTCTTTAGCAATGATCTTTTGCGGCTTACCCTCTTTGTGGAGTGTGTCAAAGACTTGCCTTCTGGACATCACTCAAGTCAGCAGTCTTTCCCATGATTGTGTAGCCCACTGAACCAGACTAAAGGCCACGTCTCACTAAGCAACATCGCTAGCAACATCGCTGCTGAGGCACGACTTTTGTGACGCAACAGTGATGTTGCTAGCGATGTTGCTGTGTGCTCTGTTATTTCTATAGTGATAACATTGTAAACTTAAGAAACCGTGACACTAAGCAACATCGCTGCTGAGGCACAACTTGCTAGCGATGTTGCTTAGTATGACATCCAGCAACAACCTGGCCCCTGCTGTGAGGTCGCTGGTTGTTGCTGAATGTCCTGGACCATTTTTTAGTTGTTGCTTTCCCGCTGTGAAGCACACATCGCTGTGTGTGACAGCGAGAGAGCAACAACTGAATGTGCAGTGAGCAGGGAGACGGCTTCTGTGGACGCTGGTAACCAATGTAAATATCGGGTAACCAAGAAACCCTTTCCTTGGTTACCCGATATTTACCTTCGTTACCAGCGTCCGCTGCTCTCACGCTGTCAGTGCCGACTTCCTGCTCCCTGCACACATAGCCAGACTACACATCGGGTAATTAACCCGATGTGTACTCTGGCTAGGAGTGCAGGGAGCCAGCGCTAAGCAGTGTGCGCTGGTAACCAAGGTAAATATCGGGTTGGTTACCCGATATTTACCTTAGTTACCAAGCGCAGCATCGCTTCCATGCGCCGCTGCTGTCTGGGGGCTGGTCACTGGTTGCTGGTGAGATTTGCCTGTTTGACAGCTCACCAGCAACCCGTGTAGCGACGCTCCAGTGATCCCTGCCAGGTCAGGTTGCTGGTGGGATTGCTGGAGCGTCGCTTAGTGTGACGGTACCTTAAGGGACCATTTTAAACGATTAGTTAGCCTTTGCGGGTGTTTTGTGCTAATTCTAATTGTTTTAGATAATGACTTTTGGGTTTTTATTGGTTGTAAGCCATAATCATCAACATTAACAGAAATAAACACTTGAAATAGGTCACTCTGTGTGTAATGACTCTATACGATGCATGCGTTTCCCTTTTTGTTACTGAAATAAATTAACTTTTTGATGATATTCTAATTTATTAAGATGCACTTGTAATTGTGCAATTACATTTGGTCCCTTAAAAAAATGGCAGCTACATATTAAAGAACTGTAATTTCTGAATCCTTAATCCAATTAGGATGTGAATACCTTTAAAGTAAAGCTGAGAGTATGCACGTTAACCCTTTTATACCATGACAATTTTATGTTTTTGTGTTTTTGTGTCTTCCTCCCCTTCCTCCAAGAGCCATAACTTTATTTTCTCATTAATATATTTGTGTGAGGGCTTGTTTTTTTTATGGCTTTAAACCATTTCATGCAATGCAACATTCTGCAGTACATCTGACACGCCCACCAGGGCCGTGGGCACCTGGAACCGGGTCGGTTCTGTTGGGAGGTCAGCAGGGCCCGACTCCGTGACCCTGGCGGTGTCGTTTAAAATGATGTAGGGGGATATATTTACATGAGATATGTCGTGACGCCACCCGTGGTATGCGGCCAGGTATGGGCCGCTGCTGCGATGTGTACCGTCCTGCGGCCTCGGCTGCGGCCGCCGAGCCGCTCGGGTCCGTGCTCGCGTACTGCAGGCGGTGGATTGAGCCTCTCACGGACCCGGGGGTCACGCCGCTCTGAAAGGGGGTAGTGGCGATGCATGCAGGGGTTCGGGTGGTTGGTTGGTGGAATTGGTAAAGTTCGTGATGCCACCCACGGGTTGTGGTGATTGTATGATGGATACCACCGCTGCCGTTGACTAGGCCTCCTGGGGACGGTGTTATGCAGCTCGGTGTTAACCCCTCCGTGGGCAGGGAGCGGTGGTCCCAGGGGTCTGCGGGAAGGTGCTGAGGGCGAGGGAGCGTGGGCGTACTGGACGCGAGTGCGGTGCAGTGTGGTGCGCGGCCCAAAGGCGCTGGTGTACTCACTCTGACACAAGATGTTAGAGTCTCTGGTAAACCAAATGGCTGAATGGACGGGGCCCGCAGCCGGCTGCAGTGTTCTCCCTGGACGGGTTGGTGATGGCTGTCGTTTCCCTGCACCTGTGTTATGTAGATGTCGACTCCTGTGCCTGGACACTGGTAGCCCGCTCCCCGGCGTGTAAGTGTCGTAGGAGCCCGTTTGCCCGCAGACGCTGGCCCTTTGGATCTCTTGCCCTTGGCGGTGGCACTTATCCTGGATGGTTGGGCTGTTGCCTTCAATCAGGACTGGGTGGGAATGAACCCCTGAGGTCCAGACTGCAATCAGTGAATTTGACTATGAGGGCGGCTACTAGCCTAGTCAGGGTCTGAGTACCCTGCCTGGTGCTTGGCTTCCAATCGGCTCCCCGGTTCGGTACCGGCGGGCCACCGCCCGACACCGGTCCTACGGTTCTATCGACTGTACTCCCAACTCCTGCAGACGGTCACCACCGTCTGCTGACCTTGCTGGAGATGCCTGGGCTCCGACCCAGGCACCTAGCAGTCCCACTGGCGGGCCTGGTCCCAGATCCGCCTGTGCGTGCCCCCTTTCTCCTCTCCTTCCACTCTCACTCCCTCTACAACTGCAACTGCTGTGTTTTCTCGCCTCCAGGCCTGTGAACTCCTCGGTGGACGGAGTCAACCGCCTGGGTCCACCCCACCTGGTGTGGACATCAAGCCCGGAGGGTGGCAACAAGGATTTCTGCGTGACTGTTGTCACCTGTCCGGGGAAGGGGTGTGTGTGGTGTTGTGTTTGTGACTACCTGGCTAGTCCAGGGCGTCACATTTGTAGGTCTTCTGGAGTCGATGGTGGTGCAGCTAAGGTGGTTCAGCTCTCCACGGGTAGAGCTTAACCCCAGGGCAGGAAAATAGGTGATAGATTCTTTGGTGTTGAGATGTAATGATGGGGTGCAGGGCAGGAGGCGCGGGTAATTACTGGGCAACACAGGGATGCAGTCACAAGTTCTTTACTTACAGTTAACAGTTCCATGTTACCACAACTAGTCAAATGCTGCCCTCACAGAGCTGGGTCCCGCTGTGATGGGCCCCAGCCGATCCCCGGATAGATTTGACGCACAACCCGGTACACCCTTCTGTGTTTCTTCCCTGTTAGTCTTCCTGCACTGGGCTCTCCCGCCTGCCCTGCGCCTCACACACAGTGCCCTGAGCTTGTGTCCGTGGATCCCTTTTATGGCTTTCTTGCCTCGTCCCCTTAGACCTATGTGGTCACCTTTTCAGCGGGTTATGTGCGGTGGTGGCTTCGGTACTAGAAGTAACCTCAGCCTTCGGTTTGCTCCAATCCCCAAGACCTCTCTCCTCCGTGTCTACTTCCTGACTGACTAACGCTCTACAGTTTGCTCCCACTAACTAAACCCCTCTTCCAGACTGGCTCTGGGACTGTGCTTTCCCCGAGGTGCAATTCGCCCTAACCACGGCCTAATGGAGTGTCGCTAATTCAAAAGTGTGTGTCTGTGTACAGCTACTTGTGACCTCCTCCTCACCCGGGAATGGGATATCACACCTCTGGCTGAGGTGTAGTACCTCTCTGGTGACTGGACCCTCAGGGGCACCACACATCACTCCTCAGCCTTTGCATGCACAGTATATCAAGCAGTACATCACTCCTCTCAGCCCCTCTCTTTGCAACCCCATTATGCAGTGCAACACTCTTTTCAGCGCCTCTATATGGAACCCCCACTTGCAGTACATCTGTTCTCAGCCCCTCTTTATGCTTCATTATTCTGCAGAACATCACTCCTCTCAACCTCTCTATGTACTATATCATCGTGTAGTACATCCCTCTTCAACCCTTCTATATATAACATCATACAGTATATCAGCCACTCTCTATATAAATGTGTTATGCAGAATGCCATTCCTCTCATCTCCCTTCATATACTGCCCCATTCTGCAGCCTCCACACCTTTCTGACTCTCTTTATACTGTCTCATCCTACATTGCTCTTCAGCCTCCTCTATTTACAGTAATTTCCTGCAATATATCACACCTTTCCACCAATCTGAATACTGCTTCATCCGTCAGTATATTGTTTCTCTCATCCCCTAGAGGTACAACCCTTCTGTATATAGCATTATGCTAGAGTACGTTGCACCACAGTGTTTGTATTTTGTATTATAAAATCTGGAGAGAGATCTTAAGATAAAAATGATTAATGTTCAAGAAAAAAAAGCAATTGACAAATGTAACGCAGGCACCGGTGTCCCAGCACTGTCCTGTCCCCCTGCCCCCAGTGGAGAAGCTGGCACACTTACCTTCCTGGCCGCTCAGTGTGGCTGCTCTGTCCCTGCTTCCTGCTGCTGGCTCCCAGGGCCTATGCATGCCACACAAATCTGTTGGGAGTACACTTAGGGTGTATGTGTATGCTCACCTATTCTTGAAGTGTTAATACTCTCTAACCTGAAAGTGCCTCTCTGCCTTTAGTTGAGAGGCACCAGGTATTTAAGGCACCCTCCCCTTATGGGAGGTGTCTGGACAATGTGGTCTATCCTCTAGAGACACGTTGCTAATTGCCAGGTCCATTGTGCTGCTGCTGTTGTATTGTTGTGTGCTGAATCACTAATACCCATCTGTATTCCAGTAGCTGAAATACTTGCTGCTGCACTATTCCATTCCAGCTGTATCTGCCACATCCGCTGCTGCACCAATTTGTAGCTGCTGTATCTGCTGTATCCGTTGCTGCATCATTCCGTAACTGTATCTGCTGTACCTCCATACAGGCTGTGCCTGGTACATCAGTCGTCCTGCTGCACCTCCCATATCTGGGAATGTGAGTGTCCATACCCCTGGGGTCAGCTGTTGCTGCCCCTGAGTAGCACCCTCACTATCAAAGGTTTTGGTGAAAACCTGGTGTGCTCCATAATCAATCCCCTCAGGTGTACTGTGTGCTTAGCCCAGTGAGTCCACTTCCCACTCGCACTCGCGAGCTCTATAACAAAATAACAATGACCATTCATTTATATTGATGACATTTATATTTCAAAATATTGTTTTCTTTTGTGCAGTTACATTTTATGTGATATTTTTACATACATATAATGATATTAACATTCATGTGACTCTCAGTTTTTTACAAGCCATATTCTAGTAAATCATCATGTGAAATGAGGCAGTAAAAATAACAGCAACTTAGACACATATTTAAGACTTTGATGAATGAACATCTGTGAATTTCAGCTTTCAAAAATGTGCATTATTAACATAATGTGTGTCATGCTCCTATTTGGGTGCAATAAAACATTAATCCTCATTACAAATTTTTGTCATTTTCACCATTACCCATTTGTATTGTTGTTGGGTGTGCAGTTTCACTACACATTTCATTAACTTCATGCATGTCTACATTGTAAAGCCAGATCTGCAATGCGTGCCTTCATGTCTTATTTAAAAGTAAACAAAGTCTATTTGGCTTCTTTGATCCTTCCTATGCACATTGATCTTTACTTCTCATGTGTTTCCTTTCTAGCCACTAGATTATTAAATACCAAAATATATCAAAATTTAGGATTAGCAGGATTTATAGATTTCAATCTAAATTGAGGGGATTTTTATGGACGCTAAATCAACAGGATTACTGCACTACTATCAGGGTTTTCTTAAGATGACAACTTTGTAATAAGTGCTTTACAACATTTTGACATTATATGTGGCTACCCAATTTTTGCATCCCTTTGATGTACCAGACCACATAGGTTTATACATTTGTACTCTGCAGGATTTGGCTTTATCCATGCAAAATTATACATTTTTAAGGGGAGCCAGAAGTCAGACCTGTATATTACCCCAAATTCTGCTATCGAAAAACAAATGATCTAATTAGCAACATCTCCTTGAACCTGAAGAATTTTTCATTTTTTCTCTTTCATCTTTTCCTCCCCTTCTTCCAAAAGCCATAACTTTTTGATGTCTACATCAGCATAACCATGTGAAGGCTTGTTTTTTTCTAGGAAGATTTGTATCATTTAATGTCATTGTTTATTTTACAATCAAATGTGCTCAAAAATGGGATTTGCGTGTTATTTTCAGGGTGTTTATTGTACGGTAAAAAATTTAGAATTATGTAAGCAAAAAATAATTGTTTGTAGCTATATTCTGAGATCTGTAGTGCTATTATTTTTCTGTTGATGTATTGGTGCTTGATGTTTGCATAGTGAGATGAAAGTTTTTATGATACCATTTTGGAGTATTTACATTAACAAACATTTTTGATTTACAAACATTTTGATTGCGTTTTGCTGTATTTTTGCACTATGGTCAAGGCCAGCGTCGGCACCCGGCACACTCGGGCAAATGCCGAGGCCCCTGTATGCCACCCACTGACCCCAGTAATGTGCATGCCCCCTACTGACCTAAGTAATGTGTATGCAACCCACCGACCCCAGTAATCTGTATGCCCCCCACTGACCCCAGTAATGTGTATGCCCCCCACTGACCTCAGTAATATGTATGCCAACAACACTGACCTCAGTAATGTGTATGTCACCAACTGACCTCAGTAATATGTAAGCCAACAACACTGACCTCAGTAACGTGCATGCCACCCACTGACCTCAGTAAAGTGTATGCCCCTTACTGACCCCAGTAAAGTGTATGTGTGGCACCCTTGGGCTTCAGGCGCCACAGGGTATTACCACTTTTCAGGGGTAATATCTATCCCGGGTCAAAACACACACAAACAAGAGCAGGTGCTTACTCACTGGGGGTTGGACTAGGGCAGACAGGGGAGCCAGCCATCACGAAGCATGGGACTTCCCCAGTCGCTAGGAAAACCACCGGGGGTGGGCACCACATGGGGTAGAAGTAGGCACAACAATCACACTTTAGAGAGCAACTTATTAGGCACAGCTTGGGATAACACCTAGCACTGACAACTGGAGTTAGTGTTCCTCTCTCTTCGTGAGCCTGTGGCTTGGAGCAGGAGCCGTGGCCCGGGTTCCGGATAGCAACCAAGGGAGACTTCACTAACAGACTTTCATGGGAACTAGCGGTGACTGCAGACAGATCTGGGATCGGCTGGAGCCCATCGTAGCGCTTGAACAACCTATGAGTTAAAAGACTTGGAACTGCAGCCACTGCCTCGGCCCCCATCCCTGACCACATACCACAGGTGGCGTCACGATCACCTTAAAATACTTTCTTAACCTCCAACTACTACCTTCATCCTCCCTGCCTGCCATCCTACAACCCTCCATTCTGTATTCCTCAGGGTAACGGAACCGGGCCAGGCTACCTCGTGACGATGCAGATGATCTGCACCTCCGGCCCGGCTACAAGTAGGTTAAAACACCTGCCCCATGGGGCTCTACATATGCAACCCACTGACACCAGTAATATGTATGCCACCCACTGACCTCAGTAATGTCTATGCCACTTACTGACCCCAGTAATGTATATGCCCCCGACTGATCCCAGTAATGTGTATGCCCCCACTGGACCTATTAATGTGTATGCCCCTAATTTACCACAGAAATGTGTATGCCGCCACTGACCCCAGTGATATGTATGCCACCCATTGATCCCAGTAATGTGTATGCCCCCCACTGACCCAAGTAATGTCTATGCCGCTTACTGACCTCAGTAATGTGTATGCCCCCACTTATCCCAGTAATATGTATGTCCGCCACTGACACTATTAATGTGTATGCCCCCACACTTACCCCATAAATGTGTATGCCCCCACTGAGACCAGTAATATGTATGCCCCCCACTGACCCCAGTAATGTGTATGCCCCCCACTGAGACCAGTAATATGTATGCCCCCCACTGACCCCAGTAATGTCTATGCCACTTACTGACTCCAGTAATGTGTATGCCCCCACTGATCCCAGTAATGTGTATGTCCCCCACTTACACTATTATTGTGTATGCCCCCCCACTTACCCCAGAAATATGTATGCCCCCCACTGACCCCAGTAATGTGTATGCCCCCCACTGACACCAGTAATATATATGCCCCCACTGACCCCAGTAATGTGTATGCTCCCTCACTGACCCCAGTAATGCGTATGCCAGCCTTTGACCTCAGTAATGTCTATGCCCCCCACTGACCCCAGTAATGTGTATGCCCCCCACTGAACCCAGTAATGCGTATGGCCCCCACTGACCCCAGTAATGTGTATGCCTCCCACTGACCCCAGTAATATGTATGCCCCCCACTGACACCAGTAATGTATATGCCTTCACTGACCCCAGTAATGTGTATGCTCCCTCACTGACCCCAGTAATGCGTATGCCAGCCTTTGACCCCAGTATCGTGTATGCCCCCACTGACCCCAGTAATGTGTATGCCCCCCACTGACCCCAGTAATGTCTATGCCCCCCACTGACCCCAGTAATGTGTATGCCCCCCACTGAACCCAGTAATGCGTATGCCCCCCACTGACCCCAGTAATGCGTATGCCTCCCACTGACCCTATAATGTGTATGCCCCTCACTGACCCCAGTAATGTGTATGCCTCCCCCACTGACCCCAGTAATGTGAATGCCCCCACTGACCGCAGTAATGTCTATGCCGCTTACTGACCTCAGTAATGTGTATGCCCCCACTTATCCCAGTAATATGTATGTCCCCCACTGACACTATTAATGTGTATGCCCCCACACTTACCCCATAAATGTGTATGCCCCCACTGAGACCAGTAATATGTATGCCCCCCACTGACCCCAGTAATGTGTATGCCCCCCACTGAGACCAGTAATATGTATGCCCCCCACTGACCCCAGTAATGTCTATGCCACTTACTGACTCCAGTAATGTGTATGCCCCCACTGATCCCAGTAATGTGTATGTCCCCCACTTACACTATTATTGTGTATGCCCCCCCACTTACCCCAGAAATATGTATGCCCCCCACTGACCCCAGTAATGTGTATGCCCCCCACTGACACCAGTAATATATATGCCCCCACTGACCCCAGTAATGTGTATGCTCCCTCACTGACCCCAGTAATGCGTATGCCAGCCTTTGACCTCAGTAATGTCTATGCCCCCCACTGACCCCAGTAATGTGTATGCCCCCCACTGAACCCAGTAATGCGTATGGCCCCCACTGACCCCAGTAATGTGTATGCCTCCCACTGACCCCAGTAATATGTATGCCCCCCACTGACACCAGTAATGTATATGCCTTCACTGACCCCAGTAATGTGTATGCTCCCTCACTGACCCCAGTAATGCATATGCCAGCCTTTGACCCCAGTATCGTGTATGCCCCCACTGACCCCAGTAATGTGTATGCCCCCCACTGACCCCAGTAATGTCTATGCCCCCCACTGACCCCAGTAATGTGTATGCCCCCCACTGAACCCAGTAATGCGTATGCCCCCCACTGACCCCAGTAATGCGTATGCCTCCCACTGACCCTATAATGTGTATGCCCCTCACTGACCCCAGTAATGTGTATGCCTCCCCCACTGACCCCAGTAATGTGAATGCCCCCACTGACCGCAGTAATGTCTATGCCGCTTACTGACCTCAGTAATGTGTATGCCCCCACTTATCCCAGTAATATGTATGTCCCCCACTGACACTATTAATGTGTATGCCCCCACACTTACCCCATAAATGTGTATGCCCCCACTGAGACCAGTAATATGTATGCCCCCCACTGACCCCAGTAATGTGTATGCCCCCCACTGAGACCAGTAATATGTATGCCCCCCACTGACCCCAGTAATGTCTATGCCACTTACTGACTCCAGTAATGTGTATGCCCCCACTGATCCCAGTAATGTGTATGTCCCCCACTTACACTATTAATGTGTATGCCCCCCACTTACCCCAGAAATATGTATGCCCCCCACTGACCCCAGTAATGTGTATGCCCCCCACTGACACTAGTAATATATATGCCCCCACTGACCCCAGTAATGTGTATGCTCCCTCACTGACCCCAGTAATGTCTATGCCCCCCACTGACCCCAGTAATGTGTATGCCCCCCACTGAACCCAGTAATGCGTATGGCCCCCACTGACCCCAGTAATGCGTATGCCTCCCACTGACCCCATAATGTGTATGCCCCCCACTGACCCCAGTAATATGTATGCCCCCCACTGACACCAGTAATGTATATGCCCTCACTGACCCCAGTAATGTGTATGCTCCCTCACTGACCCCAGTAATGCGTATGCCAGCCTTTGACCCCAGTATCGTGTATGCCCCCACTGACCCCAGTAATGTGTATGCCCCCCACTGACCCCAGTAATGTCTATGCCCCCCACTGACCCCAGTAATGTGTATGCCCCCCACTGAACCCAGTAATGCGTATGCCCCCCACTGACCCCAGTGATGCGTATGCCTCCCACTGACCCTATAATGTGTATGCCCCTCACTGACCCCAGTAATGTGTATGCCTCCCCCACTGACCCCAGTAATGTGAATGCCCCCACTGACCGCAGTAATGTGTATGCCACTTACTGACCTCAGTAATGTGTATGCCATTTACTTACATCAGTAATGTGTATGCTCCCACTGACCCCAGTTATGTGTATGCTTCCCACTGATCCCAGTAATGTGTATGTCCCCCATTGACACTATTAATATGTATGCCTCCCCACTTACCCCAGGAATATGTATGCCCCCCACTGACCCCAGTAATATGTATGCCCCCCACTGACACCAGTAATGTATATGCCCCCACTGACCCGAGTAATGTGTATGCTCCCTCACTGACCCCAGTAATGCATATGCCAGCCTTTGACCCCAGTATCGTGTATGCCCCCCACTGACCTCAGTAATACGTATGCCCCCCACTGACCCCAAAACAAAACGATCACTGATCTCGGGGTGACCAGCCAGAGAAAACACTGCCGGCAGCCAGCGAGGGCGCTCCAGACAGTGAAATCCTAGGTACATTGCCCCCTGGGAAATATGCAAATCAAAAAGGTCTGTGGAGCCTCTGTTAGGAGTCTCAACACAGAAACCAGCCAGATATCCCTCCGGGAAGGGCCCAGCCAAGGGGTGACTCTTTTTAGGAGACCACCATAACCACCATATTAAGTGGCCCTTTAAGTCAATATCCAACTTTTTGACAAGTTTAAAGATATGACAAGGGAAATACCAAGGCCAGGTATCCATCCACAGACAGCTGTTTCGGGGTATTGCCCCTCATCAGTGTGGAGTAGGATTCTGGCTGGGTGGGAGCAATGCCTAGTAGACCAACAAAACAAAACGATCACTGATCTCGGGGAGACTAGCCAGAGAAAACACTGCCGGCAGCCAGCGAGGGCGCTCAAGACAGTGCAATCCTAGGTACATTGCCCCCTGGGAAATATGAAATATGCAAATCAACCACCACTTAAAGGCCACTTAATATGGTGTTTATGGTGATCTCCTAAAAAGAGTCACCCCTTGGCTGGGCCCTTCCCAGAGGGATATCTGGCTGGTTTCTGTGTTGAGACTCCTAACAGAGGCTCCACAGACCTTTTTGATTTGCATATTTACCAGGGGGCAATGTACCTAGGATTTCACTGTCTTGAGCGCCCTCACTGGCTGCCGGCAGTGTTTTCTCTGGCTGGTCTCCCCGAGATCAGTGATCGTTTTGTTTTGTTGGTCTACTAGGCATTGCTCCCACCCAGCCAGAATCCTACTCCACACTGATGAGGGGCAATACACCGAAACAGCTGTCTGTAGATGGATACCTGGCCTTGGTATTTCCCTTGTCATATCTTTAAACTTGTCAAAAAGTTGGATATTGACTTAAAGGGCCACTTGTTATGGTGGTTTTGGTGGTCTCCTAAAAAGAGTCACCCCTTGGCTGGGCCCTTCCTGGAGGGATATCTGGCTGGTTTCTGTGTTGAGACTCCTAACAGAGGCTCCACAGACCTTTTTGATTTGCCCACTGACCCCAGTAATGCGTATGCCACCCACTGACCTCAGTAATGTGTTTTCCTCCCCACTGACCCCAGTAATGTGTATGCTCCCACTACTACAGTAATGTGTATGCCCCCACTGACCCCAGTAATGTTTATGTCCTCCAATGACCACAGTAATGTCTATGCCACTTACTGACCTCAGTAATGTGTATGCTCCCACTGACCCCAGTAATGTGTATGCCCCCCACTGACCCCAGTAATGTGTATGCCACCCATTGACCTCAGTAATGTGTCTGCCACTCACTGAACCCAGTATTGTGCATGCCCCCACTGACTCCAGTAATGTGTATGCCCCCCACTGACCCCAGTAATGTGTATGCCACCCAGTGACCCCAGTTAGCTACCAGTTAGAAAGCTCCTGACTCACTCTCCTCCGTGTAAAATTTCTTCTCCTAACTTCCTCCTGGTGGTCGCTCCTCCCCCTGAGTTCCTGTCACTAGTGGGTAGCTGCCCCAGTGTTTGGATGGCAACCTTAAGACCCGACCCTAGCCCAGTCCCCATTGGGGAGGGCTACCTACTGTGTATTCATGAAATGTTTGAATGTGGAACCAGCACCAACCTTCTCAAACCCGGGATTAGTACCACACCTTAAGTGAGGTGCAGTACCCTGTGGCGACCAAAGCCTCAGGGGCGCCACATATGCATGTATGATGTGTGTATCTATGTATGTCAGTGTATATGAATGTGTATAGCTTTATGTCTGTTTATATATATTTTTTGTGAATTTGTTTTTAAATATGTATATGTACGTATGCCTGTACACTTTCGTATTTGTGTATGTACGTTTCTGTGAGTACATGGGGCCCACTGAAACTCTTTCGCCCGGGACCTACAAAAACCTGGAGCTGGCCCTGACTGTGGTACATTTTTTCTGTTCGCCGTTTACCATACATGTAAAATAGTTTATATTGTCATAGATCAAATTGTTATGACCTGGGCAATACCAAATATTTATTTTTATTTTTTATTTAATTATTTATAACGGGGGAAAGATAAGGACATTTTATCTCTCTCTCTCTCTCTCTCTCTCTCTCTCTCTATATATATATATATATATATATATATATTTTTTTTTTTAAAAAAACAAACATTTTTTACATTATTTTTTACAACTCTATAAACTGTAAATGAAATGATGGCAAACTTCAGTGACCAGAACAGGTTGTGCCAGAGTAGTGGACTGCGCTTGTTGCTCTACCACACCCTTTAATTCAGCCACCTGGAGAAACAAGGAGTGCAATTTCTTTGATAGCACAAGAACTAAAGTATATAGTATGGCCAGCTATAATGTCACTATGACTATGGGATAGTGAGGAACAGGCGTTCTTAAGCTGTCCCTCAATCTAGGGGGCCTATGCTATCCCTAATCTCAGAGATACTCCTGATGGTGGAGATGCCTGAGTCTCCATCCTGACCTTGCTCTTGACAAGTCCTGATCTGATCCTCACTCCCCAGGGAGGGATGGGATTGGAGTATGAGGAAACCCAGAGATAAAACAGACAAAGGAAAGCCAAAACTCTGTCACACAGCGCACACACACACACAAAGGTAAAGACAATAAGAGATTCATGAGAAAAAACAACAGCAGGAACAAAGCTACAAAACCACAGGAGTAAACGCCACAACTGCACCAAGCAAGAGCAGAACTATCACCAGTTAGTCTGGAACACCACAACTCACAAACCAACACTGAATAAACTATATATGGCATGAGTGGAAGGTTTTAACCAGCATAAATAGGAGGGGAGCAGATGTGATATTCCTCCTCACAACATATGACCAACGAAGCAAGCAGACCAGCAAAGTTTAACTCTTACTAGCCTGCCCATGAATCAGCACACAGGAAGTCAATGCCTGAGTCTGCCTATGTAAATCCCAGACACCAGAGAAACCATCGAGTAGAGAATCAGAATCTGCAATCTGAACAGTGTGCAACGCCGCCTTGGCAGTTTTTGGAGTTTGTGCAAACCTTCATGTGACACTTCTACCTTCTCCTGCCTTCTACCATCCAGAATATTACTGGCCATCCCAACAACAAGACCTGGGACTTTTGAAAGATGAAGAATGTATCACTAATAATTTTGAAAGCATTGGGTATTGCAAGAATCTGTGCCAGGACCAATTATTTTTAATCTCTTTATTAATGACCTTGCTGATGGGATTAAGAATTACTGTAAAGCTGGTGTCACACACAGCGACAACGACAACGACGTCGCTGCTACGTCACCATTTTCTGTGACGTTGCAGCGACGTCCCGTCGCTGTCGCTGTGTGTGACATCCAGCAACGACTTGGCCCCTGCTGTGAGGTCGCCGGTCGTTGCTGAATGTCCAGCTTCATTTTTTGGTCGTCACTCTCCCGCTGTGACACACACATCACTGTGTGTGACAGCGAGAGAGCGACGAAATGAAGCGAGCAGGAGCCGGCACTGGCAGCTGCGGTAAGCTGTAACCAGCGTAAACATCGGGTAACCAAGGGAAGACCTTTCCCTGGTTACCCGATGTTTACGCTGGTTACCAGCCTCCGCCGCTCTTGCTGCCAGTGCCGGCTCCTGCACTGTGACATGTGGCTGCAGTATGCATCGGGTAATTAACCCGATGTATACTGTAGCAAGGAGAGCAAGGAGCCAGCGCTAAGCAGTGCGTGCGGCTCCCTGCTCTCTGAACTGTGACATGTAGCTGCAGCACACATCGGGTTAATTAACCCGATGTGTACTGTAGGAGAGCAAGGAGCCAGCGCTAAGCGCGGCTCCCTGCTCTCTGAACATTTAGCACAGCGACGTTATGATCGCTGCTTCTGCTGTGTTTGACAGCTAAGCAGCGATCATAACAGCGACTTACAAGGTCGCTGTTACGTCACCGAAAATGGTAACGTAACAGCGACGTCGTTGTCGCTGTCGTTTAGTGTGAACCCAGCTTTAGTGTCAGTCTTTGCTGACGACACCATGAATACAGTTTTTTTCCTCCCGGTAGCCGGGTTTGCAATGTGGAAACTAGGCAGTATTGCAATGTTATTAACCTAAATATTAACCACATATCTCCAGGTTAATAGTTAAAGGTTTACGCATACTTTGAATATTCAGACATTTTTCTGATGTAAAAACCATTGTTGGCTCCATAAAATATGCACATTTTTGCCACATATCTGCATGAATTTTTTATTGAGTTTTTTTTCCCATCCATTTGAATTAGTAGCAAACACTGCAAAAACACTGACAGAATTAACAGAAGATTTGAACAAATGCGTTGAAGGTTCAAATCTGTAAAAAAATTACCACCTTGTGCATGAGAGTTCAGAAATCACAATTACTTTACTAGAACTGTAAAATGTTCAATTTTTTTCTAAGGCAAAAACGCAACAAGCCTAATTTCACTGATGATAACCATTTATACTCTATATGATATGAACTGAAAAGAACAATAGAACAAAGAAATGCATCTCGCAGATGTAAACGCACAGATGTTTTAAAAGGAAAATGTTTTTTTAAAAGTACTTTCTGATTAAGATTTCTTGTAGCCACAAACAGGAACGAGAGAAAGCCATTACTTTGTTTTTAGTGGTGTGTGTCTAAACTGTATGGTTAATTGTTAGAATGTTTACGGCCCTCGTATACTGCATCTGTGTAGATCCAATTAACCGGTTCAGAGCTTTAATTCTTAATTGCAGTGTGAGAATTCATTGATGTTATAGTTTTTCGAGTGCAGAACAAGATCACGCTCATTTCCCACTGTAGTTACAAATAGAAACCACATAGAGAACATCACATTGAGTGTTTCGGCATAATAATACAAATCTATTACGTTTCCTGTGCAGATCCATATGACTACTATAGAAAAATATTGATCTTGTGATATCCCATACTTGTGCTTCCTATCGGCGTTGACTTTGAGCCCATGCAGAATCTCCTATAATCAATTGCTACTTTCAGAGAAAAGCCTGAATATCAATCCAAACAGAAAAGTCAATTATAAACAGCCAAAAAAATTGTTTAAAAGAACAGAGAGTCCTCAGTGGTTGATACCTTTTAATGGCTAACTGAAAAGATGGTAATAATTGCAAGCTTTCGAGACTACTCAGGTCTCTTCATCAGGCATGGTATAACACAAAATCTGAAGAGTCACGTATTTATACACAACAGGACTTAGATTTAGATTTACTGCACTATTCTAAGTCCTGTTGTGTATAAATACGTGACTCTTCAGATTTTGTGTTATACCATGCCTGATGAAGAGACCTGAGTAGTCTCGAAAGCTTGCAATTATTACCATCTTTTCAGTTAGCCATTAAAAGGTATCAACCACTGAGGACTCTCTGTTCTTTTAAACAATTTTTTTATCTCTACTGGCTAACACGGTACAAAGATATATTTTACTTGTTATAAACAGCCAGGCATATACCAGAGAACGTTTCTTTTACTTGTCTTTAAAATAACACAAATACGTGAATCACATAATTTTCCAGAATATAAACCAAACAAGACTTTACCCCATATTTTTACTGCCAGTATAAAGATGTAGACTTGTAATATTCTTCTGTTTGTCATTGTCTATGAAGAAAGCTCGGCTGCATAAGCACTTTGTACTGCGTCATCAATCCATGATCTTGGTATTTTTTAAGATACACCAGTATTGCTTGATCTGGCACATTGAAGGCACTCATTCTTACTTCACAAAATCTTGGCTGCTGTGCTTATTATTGTACTTCTTTCCATTGATGCAAATTAAATTGAATGGGGAGATGTGCATTACCAGGTCATTCATGCTGATAAGACACTGTGCCTGTGTAAGCTATAACTTGTGGAAGTTCAGAGGTAAGACTTCCCTTAGCGTTGAGCAGAACACTTCACAGAACCCTGGTATTGGCTCTCTGTTGCGGTCAGAGCAGACCAGAACTCTGTGGACTTCCTACTACCTTCCAACATCTTGGGCACCTAATTCAATCAGTAAGCCCTGAAACATCACGATGTCACAACGAGATGCATGTCATAATATCATGGAGGCCTGCTAATCAGAAGTGGTGCTCAGGATACTAGTAGGTAGTAGTATGCTCATTTCGCAATGTTCTGGTCCTGCTGCTATAGGATACCAATGTGGCTGCTGGACCAGCATCCCGCAAATCATTTTGCTTAACTCAATAGTTGGCCATTACATGGCTGTTTGCCAAATGGTAGGTCAACAACCATTCAGCTGACAGTCATCTCAACTGACTCTCCCATGCACAGGTTCACTCACTCAGAAGAGCTCTCCTGTGTTCTCTATAAGAAAGCCTCTGGCTGATATGTTGGATGCCAACTTATTTCTGCGTGAACAATTGAATCGGCAGTCCAAAATTGGTGAAGAGTGATAGACATCTTCGCCGACCATCAGTTGGCTGGTGCCCCCATACACATTAGATCATTGGTCGAACCCATCTATATCAGTGGGTGTGGCCATCATTAGTCTAATATGTGTGGGGGGCCTTAACTCTCATCAATAGAATATTAATGGGAAACTGTCTGTAGGATCAAGCCTCCTAAGCCATATATATGGCATGTAGGTCATAGAATGGTAAATAAAATAATATCTTGATATCTCTAACTCGATGTCTTACTCCAAAGAAATCCACCTTTTTCATAATATGCTCCCTGAGAATCTGTGTCCAGAGATTTTATTAAATGAAAGGGACATTACCAGTGTGAGACATGTAATTGTGCCGCCCCCGTGTCAGCAGCCGAGCTGCTCGGATCCGGATCCGCGGTGGCTCAAGGGTCTCTGGACCCGGGGTTTGTGCAGCCACTCAAATGAAGGGGGGTATTTACAAGGAAGGTTATAGAGTTTGTGACGCCACCCGTGGTATGTGGTAATTAGGAATATTACCGCTGCAGTTGGGAGTACCCGTGAAAGATGTAATGGGGCAGCCAGGTGTTGTGACCCTCCATAGCTGGGGAGGATACCCCGGGGCTCGGTGATGGTAAGGGAGTGCCGTTGGATGCAATAGGGTCACTTGCGTACTCACTCAGTCCATTAAGCTGACACCGACAACTGGATAAACCAAAGTTCTGGATACCGCTGCCACTGAGGGGAGCTTAGTTTGGGTCCCGTCCCCAGTGGTGCTGCCTGGTGATCCGTGACCTGCCTCCTGGCACTAAGTTTACTTCTCTGTTTGTCCCGGTAGTATGAAACCTGCCGGGTCCCACTCCCCACTATGGCTAAGTGTGGGAGCTTGCTCTCAGGGTTCACGCTTGGGATTTTCTGGACCGTTTTGAGTGGAAAGTCCTATCCCCCTAGTTGTGCTAGTACCCCGATTTTGGAGTGGGTGGGAACAGATCTTGAAGGCTCCGTTCTCCTCAGGTAAATTGTCAGATTGCCTGAAGCTACTCCCCGACCTAGGGTCCACGTACCCCGTCGTGCCTTGGTCCCAGCCCGGTGATGGTGCAAGGCTGTCCTCCTCGACAGATCCGTGCCCCTTGCAATGATCCCCTGTGACCGGGGGTCCAGCTCCTCTAGGCCCAGACCACCGTCTGCCACCTAGATTGTTTCCTAGGAGCCCAGCTCCTGACCTCCTCTCTCTTTCACTTCCAGACTCCACTCTTCCTCTCTTGACACTCCTGACCTCCCCTCTCCAACCCCCCAGGTGGGCGACTCTATTCCACTCAAGCCGTTCACTGGTGTGTTTGGTGGGTGTGGTGCACAGTGTATCTAGGGTTTGATTAGGTGATGTAGGCAACACCATATAGTTAGGGACCCAAAACCAAGAAGGAGTTGGATACTGCACGGGAGGGCAGATTGTGCAATACCCTGTGACGACCTGATAGTCCAGGGGCATCACATAATGACTGACAGTCTGCTTTCCTGATCTACATGTCTTATATTTGGGGCACCCCTGAAGCTCCAGGCGCCACAGAGGTACTGCACCTCAGCCAGCGGTTTGTTGTTATCCCATTCCCGGGTAAGGAGGAGGTCACAAGTCGGTGCATACATACACAGACACACACTATTAATTTAGCAACACTATATTGGGCCATAGTTAGGGAAAGTTGCAGACTAAGCTGTCACCTTAGGGAAAGCATAATGCTAAAGCCAGTTTGGAGCTAGGGTTTAGTTAGTGGGAGCAAACTGTAGAATGTTAGTCAGGAAGTGGACGCGGAGAAGAGAGGTCCTTGGGTCTGAAGCTGGAGACCTGTGGAGAGCTATACCAACTCAGCTGCATCACCACCGACCCCAGGGAACTGAATAGCAGCGGTGGCACCTATCTTGCCGCACACCACAGGTGGCGTCACAACATCTCCCCTCTTGTTAATAACTATTCCCCCATCAACCTAAAACAGCCGGGCCTTGCCACCGTGATCTCCCAGAACAGAATCGGCCCGGTAACGAGTGCCCCAAAGCCCTGGTGGGCTTGTCATATTGGTAATATCCCCTTTAATTTAATTAAAACTCTAAAAGCAGATTCTCCAGTAGATCTATGTCTGACTCAAAGATCTTAACAAGTAATTAACATATTTAGAAAAATGTGGATTTCTCTGGAATAAGACATCTGATTGCAGATATCAAGGTATCATTTTATTCAGCTCCCAATGACCTACATGCCCATGCGGACAGCTTAGGAGGGTTGATCCTACTGAGAGGTCTCTTTAATGGTATCTATTTAGAACACATTTAAGTCTACTCACACAGAAGACAATATCCTTACTCACGCATGCATCCATAAATGCTATCTCGTTAAATAGTTTCTTAAACAGGACAGAACATAGTGAGGTACAATTTCCGATTAAGCTGTGCCAACACAATTATTTTTGCCTAGCATTCAATGTATAATTGCTGATTATTTGCACATTTCCCAGCTGATTTATTATGTAACTGGATACATAGAGAGTGAACATAAAAAAAAGGTTCAGGAAAACCTTGACATCTGTCAAGAAATACCCATGAGGTGAAACAGTACTGATAAGGTCAGGGCATTGCCAAGACATTGCGACTACTGGGAATGTAGGAATGGTAACGGGCGGCGAGGCACAGATATCCAATAGGCTCCGGGGCAGAATAGATGTGTTGTGATTTCCCTTTCGTTCCTGAAATCAGTTGTGGCACATGAAGTCATTCCCTGACAGATTTAAAGGAAGAAAAAAACAGTCTGCCATGAAAATTGGCTTCTGTTAATTCAAACACAGAGCAAGTTGGCATGATGCTTATTAATCCCATGCAGTATCCTACAAAATAATGTATATTGTCAAGCGGGGGACTGTTGAGGTGACATCAAGCTTTGAAATTAGTATCTCATAGCATATTCAATACCCTTAGGAGGCCAACCTGTATTGAAGGCATCAAAAAGAGATCAAGAAGGTGAGGCGAGCTTACATAAAAAGAACATGTACACTGTATAAGTATTAGTTTTCAATGGAGTGGGATTGACTGAAGAATTATTGCCGAGCCTTTTTTCTTTTAATAACATGAGGCTGGATGACTTCCATTTGATCGTTGAAGAGTTGTGATAGAAATGTCTGTTCGTTTTGTTTGTTTTATGTTGTACTGCCATCCGGTGGTGTAAAAGAGTATAGTTTTTACTCTAAAATCTCTCTTCGTATAAATATTGCATTACCTTATTCCTAATTGATGCTTATTTTTCCAAAATTATTTCTATGTATGTTTATATGCTTGTTCACAAAATAGCATTAAAGAGGATATCCATCGCAGAACAACTCCCCTCTATTAATACCTCAAGTGACAAAAGCAGTGTCAGGTAGCGGTCAGGTGACATTGTTTTTGTCACATAAAGGGCCCTTTACATGCTACAATAAATCTTATGATGTGTCGGCGGGGTCACGTCATAAGTGACACACATCCGGCATCGTAAGTATGATTGTAGCGTGTAAAACCTCCGTGCAATTGCGATTGAATGAAAATCCGTTCATCGCATGCACGTCGTTCATTTCTCAAAGATTGAACGTGTGGTTGTGCAATGTTCCCGAGGCAGCACACATCGCAGTGTGTGACACCCCGGGAACATTGAACGACAGCTTACCTCCATCCGCGGCTCCAGCCGACAATGCGGAAGGAAGGAGGTGGGTGGGATGTTTACGTCCCTCTCATCTCCGCCCCTCCTCTTCTATTGGCCGGCTGCCGCGTGACTTCGATGTGACGCCGAACGTCCCTCCCACTCCAGGAAGTGGACGTTCGCCGCCCACAGCGAGGTCGTATGGATGGGTAAGTACGTGTGACAGCTTTTAATCAATTGTGCGGCACGGTCAAAAAATTTAACGTGCCGCACATATGATGGGGGCGGGTCACATCGCATACGATATCGTATGCGAAATTGAAAGGTGTAAAGCAGGCTTAACACAGCGCTGAGATGGTAGAGATGATTCTGGTTCATGTAGCTATACAATTTTTTTTTTTTTTTAACAAAGGCATATGCCCCTTTATATCTCTGCTATTAAGCCATCTGTAGCTAATCAGATCCAGCATCAGCGTCTGTACTCAGGCGTGTGGTAATTTCACCAGGCCGTAACCTGATCACTTTTCTCCTTTTATTTGTCTAAGAAATGAGTGCATGGCGTGTCTGTGAGACAGACGATCAGCCATCACACACATTCACACATCTCATACATACATCGCAATATATCCACGGCGTGGTATTTTCTCCTAGAAGATAAGGAACCTTGTTTTTTTGCTTTTTCTGGAGGGCATAATGCAGGTAAAATGAAGTAAAGGTGTGATTCGGAAACCGTTATCATAGAGGTTGTCCCATCAGGACAACGTTTTAGGATAAGTCCTTAAAGGCTTCATACATGGATGACTTTAGCCTTGTATATCTCGTGCCATTACAATGGGTAGAGTGTGTGACATGTTAATGTTTGACAGTGTTATATGGGCACCTCAGGATCATATGTTTGGGCACTATATGATGTGGTTAATTGTACACTGTACCATTATATTGTTGAGGCACAATATGATAAAGTACAAAAAGAACCACAGCCACTCCATGATTTACCAGGAATTAATGTAACATAGTGATAAAACCATGATGGTCATAATACCTGGATGGGGACTAGGACAAGTCGTTTAATTGGGATGCAAAACAAGAGAATATACGACCAAAATCCAGGATATAAAGTGAAACAAACTTTATTGGTAAACAGGTGCAGGGCGGCACAAACAAGTGTGGACATAGGCAATGATCTATAATGGACTATTGACACCCATTAATGCTAATAGCTAGTAATGATAGCGGTTCTATGTTAACCGGTATACCAAAATGTGTAGTCAGTTAATACATAGTCCACCAGGGAAACTGCATGAAATATACAGAATGGGATATGTACCCAAACAAACTCCTCAAACAACCATCATGGCAACCACATGCAAGGTATATAAGAATAATGCATGACTGACCAATGAGGTAGCACAAGGTTAGTAGAGAGTTATGGAAAGAATCACAGCCTCCAAAGATAAGGGAGACATAGATAATTGCAGTTTTACCTGGGAAGTGTAAAGACCAAGGGAGCCTGCGTCCAACCCGACGGCCGTTTCGGCTGTAAAGCCTTCGTCACATTTTGGTATACCGGTTAACATAGAACCACTATCATTACTAGATATTAGCATTAATGGTTTGTCAATAGTCCATTATAGATCATTGCCTATGTCCACACTTGTTTGTGCCGCCCTGCACCTGTTTACCAATAAAGTTTGTTTCACTTTATACCCTAGATTTTGGTCGTACAATATGATAAAGCCATAATGGAGAGGCACAACAGAAATATCTCCCCAATGCTAAGGCTGGCACTCGGTTCATGTCATAGAGGAGGCTTCATCACTCAGTCCTAGGCCTCCTTCACTAAAGGCCGCTTTACACGCTGCGATATCGGTACCGATATCGCCAGCGTGCGTACCCGCCCCCATCGGTTGTGCGACACGGGCAAATCTCTGCCTGTGTCGCACAACATCGCCCGGACCATCACACTACTTACCTTCCCTGCGACGTCGTTGTGACTGGCGAACTGCCTCCTTTCTAAGGAGGCGGTTCGTTCAGTATCACAGCAGCGTCACTGAACCGCCGCCCAATAGAAGCAGAGGGGCGGAGATGAGCGAGACGAACATCCCGCCCACCTCCTTCCTTCCGCATTGTGGCCGGGAGGCAGGTAAGGAGAGCTTCCTCGTTCCTGCGGTGTCACACGGAGCGATGTGTGCTGCCGCAGGAACGAGGAACAACTTCGTTACTGCTGTAGTATTGAGAATTGACCCCCCATGTCACCGATAAGCGATTTTGCACGTTTTTGCAATGATGGAAAATCGTTCATAGGTGTCACATGCAATGGCATCACTACAGCGGCCGGATGTGCGTCACAAAATCCGTGATCTCGTAGCGTGTAAAGCCCGCTTAACACTAACGTTTTGCACAGTCCGTGGTGAAGGTGCATATATGTGTCCATGTGTGTCATCAGTGTGCTGTCCCGGTACTATTAGTGGGACATCCAGATAGCACACAGACAGCATAAGCTGGTATACTTACCTGTCCCCAGTGCTGCTGTCTCCTGCTCTGCTGTTACTTTTAGGTCTGCGCTGAGTGCAGTGAATATGCATGAGCATAATGAGCAGCAGAGGCAGAGAGAGCAGTGCAGGAGATGGTAAGTATAATAATTCTTTATTTTTATGTCACCTGTGTTTTCTCTGGTACATGTCACATTGATGTTACACAGATGACATCAGCGTGCGGTGCGTGTAACATCCGCGCTGCTGGAGAAAAATGGATATGTCCCCATGTGGCGCACATGGACACATAGTCCATGTCAAAACACAGACATGTGCACAGATCCATTGGTTTTAATGGGTCGACGTATGTACGTTTCTCCGGTAGGTGTGAAAACGGATGTGTCACGGATGTGTGAAGGAGGCCTTACCGATAAAAGCCTGAAAGCCAGGATGAAGACTTCTATAAAAGCCATTGTCACCATGCATTACATAGTTACTTATTTGATGGCTTAAAATAAACGACTCACAATGTTTTAGCTATTTAAGTTAAGAGCAGCCTGATAAAGAGGCTGAGACCCTGAATCCAGGGCTGTTTGTTGTACTTTCAATAATATCTGTATTTTATCAGCAAGAGAGGACTGGTGAATCTGTTGCCAGGTAGTCCTCCACATTCATGAGCTCTGTAAAATCTCACTCTCACAATTTATTGTCAGCTTTCTGTCTATGCACAGTGTACACAAAAAGCTGCCCATCAGTGGTGCAGACAGGTTAAACAGAGCTCAGCATTCAGGGAACTGCTAGATCTGCAGTAGATAAAATGATTGTATCAAAATTGCGGCAACCAGCCCAGTAAGTGACACATTTCTTGAATCAGGGTCTCTGCCTCTACATTATGCTGCACTTAGATTACATAGCAAAAAACTGGTCACCGATTATCTTTACATGTAAAGCTATAGTGACAGTCAGGGGGTCTTACCTAAAGCATTTGACCATATAATCCCTGCAATTTCTGATTCTAGATAGGAGTATCACGTTATGCTTTGCTTAAAACTTCACAGATCCTATATACATGACAAGTAAAAGTCAAATCAGTGATGGAGAACGCTAGATATTAGACAGACGAAGGAAGAACAGCTGTGAAGAGTAGAAATAGAGAAGTCATTGTAATTATTGTAGCTGGGGATTAGCTTGTAAATCATTATGAGATAATCAATGAACTTTCTCCATTTTCTATTCAGTAGAATGTGATTAAAAGTGCACACAGTTTACAGATAAGGAAATAATTGTAGACTTGCATTGTAATATATACAGTAGATCTAATTTAGCTGTAATTGGCACTGATTGTCAGTATTCTCCCTATGGACCGCAATATGATGAAAGCTGTCAATCATCAGCAGGAGGGCAGGGGAAGGGGCACATCATGAATACATCAGAACATTCTTGCACGTGCCCTGTTAGCCAAATGGTTCCATAGTCCCATTGTTTAAAGGGAATCTGCCAGCAAGTATTTGCTATGTAGTCTGAGAGCACTATATTGTAGGAGCAGAGACCCTGATTGCAGTCATGGGACACTTACTGGGCTGTGTTTTGCTGTTTCCATACAATTAGTCTTTTATCAGCAGGAGATTTTCACTACAGGACAACTGATCATGTGCCTCCTAGTCTAACCCTGCCCCCAGCAGTGATTAGCAACTCTCTGTCATTATACAATGTACACAGAAAGCTGTCATGTGGCGGGGTTATACAAAGCTCAACATTTGAGCTCTGCTAGATCTGCAACAGAGAAAATTGTGACTCTATAACAGTGTTTCTCAAACTCCAGTCCTCATGGCCCCCAACAAGTCCTGTTTTCAGGATTTCCTTACTATTGAAATCTGATTGGCCAAGTGAACTCTGGTGTTGCATGTCTTACTACCCAATGGCAATGACGACATGCAGCAGGGGTGATAAGCAGCGGCCCAAAGCAGCAATTAAGTGTTATAGACCCCGCTCATGTCACACAGAGTTTTGAACAAACTTTGCCAACTGACATGGCGGCGTTGGACACTGTTCAGATTCCAGATAGTGACACTCTGCCTGATAGTTTCTTTGCTGTATGGGATCAACAAAGGCAGTCTAAGTCGCTCATTAAAAGGCAGGCTAGCAAGAGTTAAACTCTGCTGGTCTGCTTGCTCCTTTGGTCACATGTTGTAGGGAAGGCATATCACATCTGTTCTCCTCTTATTTATGCTAGTTGAAACCTTCCATCCATGCCAGCTATAGTTTATTCAATGTTGGTCTGTGAGGTGTGGTATCTCAGACTTGCTGGTGAACGTTGTGCTCATTGCTTTATGCGATTGTGGAGTTTACCCAAGTTGTTTCGTAACTTCCTTCATGCTCTTGTTTTTCTTCCTGAACCTCTTACTGTCTTTACCATTGAGTGTGCATGCTGTGTGGCAGAGTTTTGGTTTTTCCCTGTCTGTCTTTATCTGTGGGTTTCATTAGACTCCTGACCAGAAACTCCCTGAGAGGAGGGGCAAGGGGAATCAGACCAGGACTGGTCAGGAGCAGGGCCAGGAAGGAGACTCAGGCCTCTGCACCATTAGGAGTATCCCTGAGGATAGGGATAGGCATAGGGCTCCCTAGTTTGAGAGACAGCCAAGGAATCCCAGTTCTCCACTATCAAATAGTCATCATGACAGTCCAAAGCCATATCCACACATGGAGTCTCCTCTGCGAAGGAGAGTGGCGCCCATGCAGCCCGGGGCAGGACCATTCCTTCATCCTGTCTCATGATGCTGCTAGATTGCATAACAAAAACCTGCTAACAGATTCTCTTTAAGGCAACATGTCTCATTGCTGCATTCTGTTCTGACAGTAGTTGTCAGGTTCCCTGTAAAACCAGATCATAACAAGGCCAGATGGACAATTGTCTCTAAAATCCATTATCTTCATTTTATAAACTGATGAAAGAGTACCATAACACTCTAAATTACCATCTACTATATAAAGATGAGTGTATGTGTGTATATATTGTAAGATGGCTGCCAGACATGTAGTCGATGGCAGGTATGTGTTGCAGAGGTCGTTATCCTCTGCGATGTAAACCCGAGATGCAAACTCCAGTACACATTGTACTAAGAGAATTATTAGAGCATATCAGGGCCGGATTTTACGAGCAGTCGGAGAGATGGGTGGGTCTGGCTGCTCACATACCTCCACCCCTGGGAGTGGTATATGGCTTAACATGGAGTCTGTTTGCTTCACATGCTGTCTGTTATGGTGAGACCCTGTGCTGGCAAACCTCGACGACTTTTGGGAAAAAGACTTGTTATTTTGTTATTGCTTTCTTTTGTGCCAAAAAAGGCTGCTTTATTTTATGTTTCCCCTGGAGAAACACACAGAGACTAATACAGAGACAGAGACACACATACACACAGACACAGAGACTGATACAGAGACAGAGACACACAGAGACAGACACACACAGAGAGACACACTTAGAGAAACACAGACACAGAGGCAGAGACACACAGAGACACACTGAGACTGACACACAGAGACACACACAGAGAGACACACAGAGACACACATGCAGAGACACACATAAAGAGACACACACAGAGACAGAGAATGATACAGAGGCACACAGACACACAAAGACAAAGACACACACACAGAGACTGACACACAGACACAGAGACACACACACAGACCCAGACATACACATAGAGACACAGACAGAGACACAGACACATAGACCCACAGAGACAGACACGGAAACACACAAAAACACACACAGAGACAGAGACACACAGGCAAAGAGACAGACACACAGAGACATAGACACATAGAAACAGAGACACACAGAGACATACACACACAGAGAGACACACAGACACACAGAGACACACATGCAGAGACACACATAAAGAGACACACACAGAGACAGAGAATGATACAGAGACACACAGACACACAAAGACAAAGACACACACACAGAGACTGACACACAGACACAGAGACACACACACAGACCCAGACATACACATAGAGACACAGACAGAGACACAGACACATAGACCCACAGAGACAGACACGGAAACACACAAAAACACACACAGAGACAGAGACACACAGGCAAAGAGACAGACACACAGAGACATAGACACATAGAAACAGAGACACACAGAGACATACACACACAGAGAGACACACAGACACACAGAGACACACATGCAGAGACACACATAAAGAGACACACACAGAGACAGAGAATGATACAGAGACACACAGACACACAAAGACAAAGACACACACACAGAGACTGACACACAGACACAGAGACACACACACAGACCCAGACATACACATAGAGACACAGACAGAGACACAGACACATAGACCCACAGAGACATACACGGAAACACACAAAAACACACACAGAGACAGAGACACACAGGCAAAGAGACAGACACACAGAGACATAGACACATAGAAACAGAGACACACAGAGACATACACACACAGAGAGACACACAGAGACAGAAACACACACAGAGACAGACACAGAGGCAGAGACACAGAGATAGACACACAGAGAGACACATACACACAGACATAAACACACAGACTGATACAGAGACAGAGACACACATGCAGAGACACACATAAAAAGACACACACACAGAGACAGACACTGATACAGAGACACACAGAGACACACACAGAGATAGAGATACACAGAGACTGATACAGAGCCAGAAAAACACAGAGACAGACACACAGACAAAGAGACACACACACAGAGATGCACCGAGACAGAGACACACACACAGAGACACACACACAGAGACACACACACACACACACACAAACACAGAGACAGTCATACACATAGAGACACAGACAGAGATACAGACACAGAGTCCCACAGAGACACACACATACGCACACACAGAGACAGAGACACAGACAGACAAAGAGACAGAGACACACAGAGAAAGACAGACACAGAGGCACAAAGACAGACACAGAGGCAAAAAGACAGACACAGAGAAAGAGACACACAGAGATGCACAGACATAAACACACAGAGAGAGACACAAGAGACACATAGAGACAGAGACACACAGAAAGAAAAACACAGACAGACACACAGAGACACACAGAGACAGAGACACACACAGAGAGACAGATACAAACAGAGACACACAGAGACAGAAACACAAAGAGATAGAGACACACAGACAAAAAACACACAAAGGCAGAGACACGTACAGAAACACACACAAAGACACACACACAAAGACACACAGACAGAGACACAAAAAGACAGAGACACACAAACACAGAAATAGAGACAGACAAACAGACAGAGAGGGAGATAGACAGAGAGGGAGACAGACAGAGAGTGAGAGAGACAGAGAGACAGTTACTATCTTGGGCAACAGCAGGTACTACAGCTCGTTCAATATAAAAATGTTTATAAAAAACATAGCTAGAGTATTTTGATCTTCAGCCTTCACCAGCGCACCGTTCCCCTTCTCCTGACATTCTGCTTGCAGAGGAGGTGGGTGCTTCTGCTTTATCAATTGTTGAAACCAGCAACATGCCGGGCATTCACCATACTGCAAAGAGAGGCAATTTTTCCTCTGCAGCATCAGAGGAGCACAATCGCACTGCATCTGGTCGGATCCTGTGATCTGGTCGGATCCTGTGATCTGGTCGGATCCTGTGATCTGGTCGGATCCTGTGATTTGATTATGTATCCTGTGCATAGCAAAGAGCTTCTAAGCGCTACTCTCCTTGCGAATGAGGATGCCAATGCTGATAGACTGCAGCTGTGTCTGGTAATTTAGGCAATAAGGAGTTAACAATAAAACTAAAAAAATTTCCGTTCATAAGAACAAATAAAGCAGTGAGTGGCATCCTTATAAGAAATGTTGGTGCATTGTCCAATTATCAATATATTCGTAGATTGTACAGCTATTAATCAATATCACATGTGCACAATGTTCATATACGTTTGAGTCAGCAGTGGAAAACGATGATAAGAATTCATTTTCCCTAGCTGTCCATCAACTAACTTCAGATCTTAGGCAGCTGCTGGCAGAGAAAATACATACGAATGTGTGTCATGTGTTTTTGCTTGGGAATGATCAGTGTGAAATGAAATAGCCATCCATATACTTATTTAGTTGAAATTAAGGCTCCAGGGCTCTATCTGTAAATTATGCTGAAATTCCAGAATTGCTGCAACCTTTCTGATTTTCTATGGTAAAAAAGAATGCAAATGACTTTGCCTTCACTGCAGAAAAAGTTGTTTCTTTTTACTTAGGCGGGCTTTGCACACTAAAGGTCCAGTCACACTAAGCAACTTACCAGCGATCCCAACAACGATAGGGATCGCTGATAAGTTGCTAGGAGGTTGCTGGTGAGATGTCACACTGCGACGCTCCAGCGATCCCACCAGCAACCTGACCTGGCAGGGATCGCTGGAGCGTCGCTACACGAGTTGCTGGTGAGCTCACCAGCAACCAGTGACCAGCCCCCAGCGCCGCATGGAAGATGCTGCGCTTGGTAACTAAGGTAAATATCGGGTAACCAACCCGATATTTACCTTGGTTACCAGTGCACGGAGCTACACGTGCAGAGAACAGGGAGCAGCGCACACTGAGCGCTGGCTCCCTGCTCTCCTAGTTACAGCACACATCGGGTTAATTACCCGATGTGTGCTGCAGCTAAATGTCCACAGAGCAGGGAGCAGCGCACACTGCTTAGCGCTGGCTCCCTGCTCTCCTAGTTACAGCACACATCGGGTTAATTACCCGATGTGTGCTGCAGCTAAATGTGCACAGAGCAGGGAGCAGTGCACACTGCTTAGCGCTGGCTCCCTGCTCTCCTAGTTACAGCACACATCGGGTTAATTACCCGATGTGTGCTACAGCTAAATGTGCACAGAGCAGGGAGCAGCGCACACTGCTTAGCGCTGGCTCCTTGCTCTCCTAGCTACAGCACACATCGGGTTAATTAACCCGATGTGTCCTGCAGCTACATGTGCACAGAGCAGGAGCCGGCACTGACAGTGAGAGCGGCGGAGGCTGGTAACAAAGGTAAATATCGGGTAACCAAGGACAGGGCTTCTTGGTTACCCGATGTTTACATTGGTTACCAGCCTCCGCAGAAGCCGGCTCCTGCTGCCTGCACATTTAGTTGTTGCTGTCTCGCTGTCACACACAGCGATCTGTGCTTCACAGCGGGACAGCAACAACTAAAAAATGGCCCAGGACATTCAGCAGCAACCAACGACCTCACAGCAGGGGCCAGGTTGTTGCTGGATGTCACAAAAGTTGTTCGTTAGCAGCGATGTTGCTAGCGGTGTTGCTTAGTGTGACAGGGCCTTAAGACATCGCAGGTGCGATGTCGGTGGGGTCAAATTGAAAATGACGCACTTCCGGCATCGCATGCGACACCGTAGTGTGTAAAGGCTCGATGATACGATTAACGAGCGCAAAAGCGTCGTAATCGTGTCATCGGTGCAGCGTCGGCGTAATCCATGATTACGCTGACGCGACAGTCCGATGTTGTTCCTCGCTCCGGCCCAGCACACATCGCTGTGTGTGAAGCCGCAGGAGCGAGGAACATCTCCTACCGGCGTCACTGCGGCTTCCGTAGGATATGCGGAAGGAAGGAGATGGGCGGGATGTTTACATCCCACTCATCTCCGCCCCTCCGCTTCGATTGGCCGCCTGGCGTGTGACGTCGCTATGACGCTGCACGACACGCCCCCTTAACAAGGAGGCGGGTCGCCGGCCAGAGCGACGGTCGCAGGACAGGTGAGTCCATGTGAAGCTGCCGTAGTGATAATGTTCGCTACGGCAGCTATCACAAGGAAATCGCTGCTGCGACGGGGGCGGGTACTATCGCGCTCGGCATCGCAGCATCGGCCTGCAATGTCGCAGCGTGCAAAGTACCCCTTACCCTAATGCATCATGTGAACATACTATTAAACTTTCTGGAGTTTTTTTTTTTATATTGGATTTACTGCAATGTATTTGTGATGCCCCTGGACTATCAGGTCATCACAGGGTATTGCACAATTTTCCCTCCCGTGCAGTATCCGCCTCCTTCTTCGTTTAGGGTCCCTAACTATATGGTGTTGCCTACATCAGCTAATCAAATCCTAGGTACACTCTGCACCACACCCAGCAAATACACCAGTGGACGGCTTGAGTGGAATAGGGTCGCCCACTTGGGGGGTTGGTTAAGGGGAGATCAGGAGTGTTAGGAGTAGGCGAGTGTAGTGTTGGAAGTGAAGGAGAGAGGAGGTCAGGAGCTGGGCTCCTTGGAAGTACTAGGTGGCAGCTGATAGTCTGGGCCTAGTAGGAGCTGAACCCCCGGTCACAGGGGATCGTGACAAGGGGCACGGCATTCTCGTGGAGGACAGCCGGCGGCGTTGTACCATCACCGCGCTGGGACCAGGGCACAACGATGTACGTGGACCCTAGGTCGGAAAGTAGCTTCAGGCAACCCAATGTGTTGCCTACATCAGCTAATCAAATCCTAGGTACACTCTGCACCACACCCACCAAACACACCAGTGGATGGCTTGAGTGGAATAGAGTCACCCACCTGGGGGGTTGGAGAGGGGAGGTCAGGAGTATCAGTGAGGAGTTGTGTTTTGGAAGGGAAGGAGAGAGCAAGAGCAGGGCTCCTAGGAAACAATCTAGGTGACAGACGGTTGTCTGGGCCTAGAGGGGCTGGACCCTCGGTCGCAGGGGATCGTGGCAAGGGGCACGAATCTGTCGAGGAGGACAGCCGGCGGCCTTGCACCATCACCGGGCTGGGACCAAGGCACGACGGGGTATGTGGACCCTAGGTCTGGGAGTAGCTTCAAGCAACCCGATAATTTACCCGAGGAGAATGGAGTATTCAAGAGCCAAAATCGGGGTACTAATGCAACGAGGGGGATAGGACTTTCCACTCAAAACGGTCAAGAAAATCCCAAGCGTGAACCCTGAGAGCAAGCTCCCACACTTAGCCATAGTGGGGAGCGGGACCCGGCAGGTTTCATACTACCGGGACCAACAGAGAAGTAAACTTAGTGCCAGGATCACCAGGCAGCACCATTGGGGACGGGACCCGAACTAGCTCCCCTCAGCGGCAGCGGTATCCAGAACTTTGGTTTATCCAGTTGTTGGTGTCAGCTTAATGGACTGAGTGAGTACGCAAGTGACCCCTTTGCATCCAACGGCACTTGCCCACCATCACCGAGCCCCCGGGATATTCCCCCTACCCGTGTAGGGTCACAACACCTGGCTGCCCCATTCCATCATCCCCGGGTACTCCCAACTGCAGTGGTGGTACTCCTAATTACCACATACCACGGGTGGCATCACAAACTCTAATACATCCCCCTGTAAATACCCCCTTCATTTGAGTGGCCGCATGACCCCCGGGTCCGGAGACCCTCGAGCCACCGCGGATCTGGATCCGAGCAGCTCGGCTGCTGGCACGGGGGCGGCACACCTCAAATTCCTGGTATCACGAACAGGATACGAGCAGGACCCACTTACCTGGGTGACGTGCACCTTAGAAGTCGAAACCGCGAGTCAAGATCCCGTTTCCCGCCAATTCCACCATCTTCCGCAATCTTTTGGTGCCAACACACCGTCTTCTCCACAAAAGCACGCAAAGTAGAAGCCCCGCCCTTTGTCCTGAGAGTTAGCCAGAACCGAAAGTTCCCAGAGGGCTACAGCACCAAAGTGAGTAGTGGGCGTAAACTGAGGGGGCGTGATGGCATGTAGCAGCGGAAGAAAAGCAGGGATGCCAGGACTTTGCCATAACAATCCTGGACCCTGCAGAGGAAAGATGTCGGCTGAGTGGAGCTGGTCACCGGAACGTGCTGTTCCCGGGACCGCGACCTGGATTGAGGAAGAGACGGAGCAGCTTTGCAGAAGGATGCGGACGCAGTTCCTGTTCATATTGGATCACTGGAGGGAAGAGATGAGGAGCCTGGTGGTGGCAGTGCGAGCCTGTGAGATCAAAATCCCACGTGAAGAGAGGGTAAGCAGTTACCCAGTCCCTGATGATTACCCTAATCCGGCCGATGCGGCTGTGGGATCCACCGCCCCTGCTCCCGGCAAGCACTCTGCCGCCACTAACCTTGTCCTCGGCGGACGCCGAGCTGCCTGCTTCGACCATGGCAGCGGAACCTTCAGCCCCCATTTATGAAGAAGCAGCTGCGGAACCCCTGGTTCTGTCACCCGACCAGGTCACGACAGCAGTCACCCCGACACTGGCCCAACCAGACCCGGCCGCATCACCTGGCCCGTCCTTAGAGGCGGAGCACCCGGACTCTGCTACCCCGGCTGCGGAGCAGTTGGTTTCTTTGCCCACAATGGTGGAGGTGGAGTCTGAAGAGCTGCCGGTTCCGCCACCGTGTGGCATCCCAGCGGCTGTTGGGGCCGCAAGAGTGCAACTAAAGCCTATGCCAGCTAGGGAGCCGAGGCCGGACGCTGACGCCCCCTTCTGGGAACGACATCAACAGAAGCTGCAGATGGAGATGGCAGCACGAGACCGGCGACGACGGGAACTTGCCGCCCGCAACCGAGCAGAAAAAGAGCAGGTGAGGAGTGCTGCTTCCCAAGTCCGAGGGCCATGGTGCCGTGGTTTGGTGGATCGTTTTGACCCCGTTCAGGGATGGGGGTTCATCCGGGAGGCAGGCCTCACAGCCAGGGTGTTTGTGTCCCAACGGGATGTGGCACAGCACTTCCCCAGGGGGCACCCCGAACGTAATCTAGAGCCAGAGGATATGGTCACCTATACCCGGCATTGCGGAGAGCAGGGCTGGTATGCCCTGGATGTGATCAAACAGGTGATGATGGAGGAAGAGTTTGTACCTGCGTCGGTGGTGCGTAGCTGCAAGGAAGCATGGCTACGGGACCCGGTCGTGTAATATGAAAGTATAAACTGTTAGGTATCTGTGTTTTCTTTTATTGTTTTACAAAGTTTGTTATTTTTCATATAGAGTAATGTTATGAAACAACAGAGTTTAAATCAACAAGGTTTAAATCAATAAAGTTACCTGATTGGAAAGAAGATTATTCCATGTGTGCACCAGGTGCATGGACTTCGTTGTATTTATGCACCAATGTTTTGTAGTAGTAAAAATGGACCATGGTCATGGGACTAGTTGTGACCAACACAGACTTGTGTATTGTAAATAGTTGCATCTCCTGTGCCTACCAGAGTCATCTTTTGCAACACCCGGGACCTTAACCCGGTCACGGACCCACGAATAGGTATGCAGTAGATCAGGTCGTTTGGGTGGTGGGTTAATGGGATCTGGGACATTGGGACTGGACTGTCGCAGGAAGAGGCTGCAATGGAGCAGGTTGAGTCTCCACTACTAACCTAACCGGTAGCGTTCCACTGTTGGTTTGATGAAATCAAAATATAGTAACATTTAAGTGCAAAGCCTCCCTAATGTGGGATGAAACCTGTTCATAAAAATGTTCTTCTTTTCTATTTTGCAGTTTTTAAAAATGAAAAATAATAAACCTTTGATGTCCTGTAGCTCGGGGACGAGCTACGTTTAACCAAGGGGGAATGTGACGCCCCTGGACTATCAGGTCGTCACAGGGTATTGCACAATCTGCCCTCCCGTGCAGTATCCACCTTCTTCTTGGTTTAGGGTCCCTAACTATATGATGCCTACATCAGATAATAAAATCCTATGTACACTCTGCACGACACCCACCAAACACACCAGTGGACGGCTTGAGTGGAATAGAGTTGTCCACCTGGGGGGTTGGAGAGGGGAATTCAGGAGTTTCAGTGAAGAGTTGTGTTTTGGAAGTGAAGGAGAGAGGAGGTCAGGAGCAGGGCTCCTAGGAAGCTATCTAGGTGGCAGACGGTGGTCTGGGCCTAGAGGAGCTGGAACCCTGGTTGCAGGGGATCATGGCAAGGGGCACGAATGTGAGGAGGACAGCGGCGGCCTTGCACCATCACCGGGCTGGGACCAAGGCACGACGGGGTACGTGGACCCTAGGTCGGGGAGTAGCTTCAGTCAACCCGATAATTTACCGGAGGAGAATGGAGTCTTCAAGAGCCGTTCCCACCCACTCCAAAATTGGGGTACTAGCGCAACGAGGGGGATAGGACTTTCCACTCAAACTGATCCAGAAAATCCCAAGCGTGAACCCTGAGAGCAAGCTCCCACACTTAGCCATATTCGGGAGTGGGACCCAGCAGGTTTCACACTACCGGAACCAACAGAGAAGTAAACTTAGGGCCAGGAGGCAGGTCACGGATCACCAGGCAGCACCATTGGGGACGGGACCCGAACTAGCTCCCCTCAGCGGCAGCAGTATCCAGAACTTTGGTTTATCCAGTTGTCAGTGTCAGCTTAATGGACTGAGTGAGTATGTAAGTGACCCCTTTGCATCCAGCGGCACTCGCCCACGATCACCGAGTCCCGGGGTATTCCTCCCTACCTGTGGAGGGTCACAACACCTGGCTGCCCCATTCCATCATCCCCGGGTACTCCCAACTGCAGCGGTGCTACTGCTAATTACCACATACCACGGGTGGCGTCACAAACTCTAATACATCCCCCTGTAAATACCCCCTTCATTTGAGTGGTCGCACGACCCCCGGGTCCGGAGACCATCCAGCCACCGTGGAACCGGATCCGAGTAGCTCGGCTGCTGGCACGGGGGTGGCACATATTCATGTGCAGCTTTAAGGGCTTGTGAGCACGTTGCGTAATAGCATGCATTTAGCACTTCGTTTAGCACTGCAGCATAAATGCATGCGTCCTGCGTCTCCAGCACAATAGTAGCTTAGTATAGTAGCATAGTAGATTGTGCATATTCCGTGCGCACGTTGCTTTTTTGAATGCAGCGGTTTGGATGCTAAAATTTTGACCCAAATCCGTGCGTTCAAAAATGCAGCATGTTAATTAATTTGTGTGCTTTGGATGCAGCTCCCACTCTGTCTATGGGAGAGGCAGCATCCATAGCGCATGAAATCGGCATGTAATCTGCTGAAACCCTGCATCCATAGTGCACTGTTTCTGCAGCAATTTGAAGCGCACATGTACTGTCAAATCGCTGCAAAAATTTCAGCATTTACGTGTGAAGAAGCCCTAACACCGCAGAATAATGATGCATTGTAAGTACATCTTAGGGCTGCTTGACACGTCTGTCCAAAAACGGAACATTTTGCACCATCCGTTGTGGAGTTCCATGGGCCATCTGTGTGTCAGTGTATGTGATCAGTGTGCTTAGCCGTGTGACATTCGGATAGCACATGGACAGCAGAAACTTGTATACTTACCGGTCTCCCGCTTCTGTCACACTTGATTCCGGGTACGCAGTTAGTGCAGTGAATATTCATGAGCATAATGTGCAGACCCGGAAGCAAGAGTTACTAAAGCACTGAAGACAGCACCGTTGGAGACAGGTAAGTATAAACATACATTTATTTTCTAAGGGAAGTGTTTCCTTAGGTACGTGTCACACTGATGTCACATGGATCACATCAGTGTGCGGTCCGTGTGACATCTGTGCTGCCTGCAGAAAATGGACATGTTGACGTGTAAAGCACATATGTGTGGCCAAAGCCCATTTATTTTAATGGGTCTACGTGTGTCCGTGACTCAACTACGTGTGAAAATGGACGTCACATGTACTGGAGACACGGATGTGTCAGTGAAACTTGCAAACAGTCGTTTAATTTCTTTTTCTTTGCATTTCTTATTATACATTGTTTACCCAACCCTTTTCCATTTCCTTGCTCAGCCTAATAAAAACCTGTTGAAGTCACCTGTACCACCGTCACTTTACTGTCCTGCCTTCCCTCCTTGACAGGGATGCCGCAGCTGGTCTGCTCACTCCCTTGCTCTTCCCCAGTCACTCATGTGTTCCTCCTGGCGCTGCAACCACCCTGCTGCTGCAGCTCCACTCCATGCAAAGTGTGCAATGCGTGCTGTGAGAATTCAGAAGCCTGCAGTCACCTAGAGTCGAACTTGTCTTGACTGTGGCTTTGATTCTGCCTTGCCCTCTACAAAACCAGACTCCTGCCTGTGGCTCTGACTCCTTCTTGCCTGGAACAATTCGGGTCAGCTATTGGAGTCCCGGGTACTGTCTTAGAGTGGGACCTGGATGTTACCTTGGGCACAAACTTAACCTCACCACCAGAGGATCTAGAGAAGATCAGGTAGTGTGATGCCCCTGGACTAGTCAGGTTGTAACAGGGTACTGCACACTCTTTATTTTTAGTGCAGGACTCAACCCCACCATGGTTCTGGGTTCCAAACCTATAGTACTGCCTCCATCAGCATCCAAAAATCCCAATCACACCTTCCACCACACCCTGCCAGACACACCAGTGGGCTGTTGAACTGGAATAGGGCCGCCCACGTAGGGGTCAGGCAGACTGGTGGGAGGGAAGTAAGACAGAGCAGTGGTAGCCCTCGATGAGTGAGGAGCTTGTGATGGGGTATGCGACAGAGCAGTAAGGGACACCAGACCGATGAACAATCCAAGAAGATTTAATGAGGCAGGGAGCATAAAACATCCAATATCCAAATGGTTCTTTAGAGTCCACACAAAGGAAACAGATCTGGGGCAATCCGACGCCAAGGAGAATGCAACAGTCCTCAGATGCGTTCCCTAAATCCAGCAGTGTGGAAGCTGACCCTCTATGTCCAATCGTCCATGTACGGGCAAAAAGGAGCTGGCCTCAGCACAGGTCCTCGCCCTTCACCCAACAAAGCATAACTAAACTAAAAAACATGTGACTGAATCTCCCACCTCTTCTTAGATCCACCCCCTTGACATTTGCTACTTGTAGCTACTAGTTAGAAAGAAGTTCCTAGACACAGTCTCCAGAGATAGTGTACTAGGGAAGCCCCCTGCAGAGGAGAACAATATATATGCAATCCCCACCAAATCAAGGACAATAGCTACTGCTGAAGCCTGATTGCAATATGATACAGGCTGGGGGGATATAATGTTACAGAGCTACAGAAGTTGGCTCCAGGGAAGCAAAGTGAGAAGAAGGGAAGTAGTAGCCCTCAAAGGGAGAGGAAACTGGGGGTTGGAGCTCCCAGGGAAGCTGAGTAAAAGGTTGGGTTGCAGACGGTGGTTTGGACCCGGAGGAATCGGAGACCCGGTCGCGGGATATTGGGACTGGGTGCCTGGACCAAGTCTTGGAGGACGGTCAGAAGCTCGAGTTCAATAGCCAGTCTGGGCTTGAAAGCACGGCGGGGTACTGGACCCTAGGCCGGGGAGTAGCTTCAAGTAACCTGGCAATTACCCTGCGGAGGATAGTGACTTAATGGACTGTCCCCACGAAACTTAGAGATCAGGGGCACTAGCGCAACGAGGGGGAAGGGCTTTCCAACCCATGCAGCCCACTGAAATCCCAAGCATGAGCCCTTGAGAGCAAAGATCCTCTACCAATAGTAGGGAGCGGGGCCCAGACAGCTTTATGCCTGTGGGCCAACTGAACACTTCTAAATTTGTGCATGGAGTCAGGCTCCAGACCATCTGGCAGTACTGTAGGGGACGGATACCCGGACAGGCTCCCCTCAAGAGGGCAGCGGCATCCAGAGACTTGTTTTACTTTGTTGTCAGAGTCTGTTTTTCATCACCAATGCTGTCTGAGTGAGTACATGGTCATTCCCTGCTACCACCTAGCCCTGCACTCCCCACCATCCCACCATAAAGAGTCCCGGGGCCTCCCCTACCCATGGAGGGAACGTCATCTGGCTGCCCTACTCCATCTCCCCCGGGTACTCCCATCGGCAGCGGTGGTACTCCCCTTACTGCACACCACGGGAGGCGTCACGAACTATTATCCCCTGTAAATACCCCCATTATATTTGAGTGGCCACAAGCCCCTGGGTCCGGAGACCCTCGAGCCACAGCAGACCCCCGGATCCGAGCAGTTCGACCGCTGCAGGGGAGGCACAATAGCTACTTAGTCACACCCATCTAGGGTAAGCCCAGGCTCCGTGTTCCATTGGGTTCACATTCCTGTCTTGGCCATAACACTTGTTACTGCTTGCTCCGGCCGTAACATCACTACTGAGTCATCCTTACTGCATGTTGCATTCTTGGCCTCTGTGTTGCAAAAGTTTCTCTTAAACCTGTTTAATGTATCTGAGGCATTACTGTGTTATTTATCCTATTAACTGATTCCACTGTCAAAAACTTTGGACCACTATCTCAGCAGATCTCAGTCACTGATTGAGCCAGTAGGTGCGTCTGACAAGTTACTGGCTGAAATTGCGATCATTATTTCCATGAAAGGCAGCACTGAGCCTGCATTGTGTGTCATGAAGGTTATTGAAAAAACAAGGACAAGCTAAAAGCCATGCACCTAATGGATTGAGGAAAATTACATTTAGCCTTAAATAAGCTTTGTAGAATGGTTGCCACCATGGTTCACCGAGGTACTTGTAGGCTAATTGGACAGCTAAACAAGAGCGTGTTCTTCCAAATATTGGTCAAAGGAAGCAATTTCTGATGGGGTAGAGATCTGCCAAAGTCAGTAATATACCAGCCAGACATTAAAGAAAAGAGATTAAATGGCTTTTGAGAAAGAAATCTCTAGTTTGTCCTTGCCTGCTGTGCCCATCTTACATTTTACTCCTTTATTCTTGTGGTTATAACATGTCACAAATAAAAATGTATTAAATGGAACCTGTCACCTACTCACCTGTGGGCCGGTACAATCCGGTCCGATGGACATCGCTAATATTGGCTTGGCACTTCCTTTATCCTTCTGATTACCATCCTCCTCCCTGCTTCATGTGGATGACGCGCCCTACGTCATCTATAAAGTGTCCCCCGTTGCACTCCGGCACACGCGCACTTCTCTCAGCCATGCTGAGAGCAGAGCAAAGTACTGTAATTTGCAGGTGCCGAGAAAGGTCAAGAAACGCCCGCGCATGCACACTAAAAATACTTTGCCCTGCCCTTATTATGCCAGGAGAAGTGCATGTGCTCAAGAGTGCAATGGAGCCACTGTGTGGATGACGTTGGACTCGTCATCCACATAAAGCAAGAAGCAGGATGGCAATCGCAAGAATAGAGGTAATGCCAGTACCCGAAACGGGCAATGCCCATCGGATTGGAACATATTGGACTGCCCCACAGGAGAATGTTCTTGATTATATTAAGAAGCAGATCGAGTTTTGGAGATGACATGATTACTTGTGCTTCGCATTCACAGATTTGAGTATAAATGATACATTTCATATTCTTCATTTTATATAATTAAGGTAAGGATTAACTAGGTTCTGTCTTAAATTCATGAATGTATGCATCCTGCATTATATAGGTTACATTTCTGTTCAAGTCTCTTCCCAGATGATCTCGTGACCAGTGCAATCCAGTCCACTAGATCAACTGACTGGACTACCATAAGAAAACAAATACCACTGTGTCACAATCATATGGTCTCTATTTAAGTTCACCCTCACATCCCTTTTAGTAGAAATATGTTCATATTAAGAACAATGAGTCTCTGTGTAAGGTTCGAATGTAACAAGAATACCTGTAATATGATGAATAACTTTGGTGGAATCAGCAGATGGAAAAAAATCTGGTTCTTGTTTGAGTATAATGTATGTCTTTTATTTGATATGTAGACGTGCCCCAAGTTATCCCTTTGTTTTACAGTCTTCTGATAGAACATTGTATATGATTGGATCATGGTCAATATAGTGCATTTTTACAAGTCAGAAAGTTTTCTACAAGAAAACTAAAATGAAATAGTTATTAACGGAACACTACCAGCATCCCTGTGCTTTCCTGCCCCCATTCCTCAGTGGGAATGCCAACACTTCCTCCTTACTGGCTGCCAAGCAGTGACTGTTCCGTCCCCAGTCCATGCTGCTGTCTCCCAGGGCCTGTGCACACCACACAGGGCTCCTGGGAATTCCCGTAGGGTGCATGTGGACACGCCTCTTTTCTCCAGGGGCACAGAAGTGCCTCTCAGATCAGCTGAAAGGTATTAGGTATTTAAGGCACCTTCCCCCTAAGTGAAGTACCTGGGCAACAAGTTCTATATGTTGCTAGTCTATAGTGCTTTTGCTATTATTGTGCAGTGTGCTGTTGCTGATTCGTATTTGTGTTTCAGTGCATTACAAGCCCGCTGCTGCAACTATCCACACTGGCCACTTCCACTATCTTCAGTGCTGCAAGTATGCACGCTGGCTGCTTCCTACGATATCTGCTGCCGCAAGTATCAATGCCTGTTGCCTACTATATCTGCTGCCGATGATAAAAGTATCTACGTTGGTCGCTGCTACTGCATCCATCCATCCATCCATCCATTCCGGTCGAATAATCAACACCGTCTGCCTATGTTTCTACAACCAGAGGCTATTTGTAACCATGGCGCCAGCTGACGAGGTACCGCTCATCCCCTGGTGATGCCATCGGTCGGTTACCTACAAGCGTGTGTGACTATCACCACCTCAGGTGGGTTTAGTGAAGACTCAGTGGCCAATCCAGTTTGCTCCTCCAGGCCAGTGATCTGTACCTTTGGTCCAGTGGATCCACTAACCCTGTGCTCGCCTGGCAAGCATAACAAATAATTTACTATACAGATAATCCTTGAATCGCAGTGTTTTACTACTGATATCCCATTACCAGTGCTTAAAAATTTTGGAGAGGTAATTGGGACAGACAAAAAGTAAAATTGTTCAGTAGAATAGGAACTAATGGTATATATGATTAACACAGATTAAGAACACATGTAAGTTGGAGCAAAGATTCAGAAAAATATGTGTTAGAACCTGAAAATTGTTGAAAATATGTCGTAAATGCCAATAAAAATGAAAAAGAATGGAGAAAGCTGCTGGCCAAGGAATCCCCATGTCAGCCAGAGGTATCTCCCATCAAAGGTTTCACACACAAAAAAAGCCGACGTGTAATTGTGACCAGATGGCCTCATACTGTGAAATTTTGTTTTCAAGAAGTTCTACAAAGTCTGGAGTATCTCTCTATATGGTAGTTTTCTTGATGGAGACTAAATGACACTTTCTCCTCGTGGCAATAGTCCACCTTGCGGCAAAACTTCTTGTATATCATTTATTTAATTTATTGATCAGTGTTTAACTTATTAACGTTTTGGGGGTTTTTTGCGGCGGGGGGGACAACCAAATAAACAGAATTGCAGCACACCCTTTCTTTTTTTGCATTTTTTTATGCTGATGTAATTAATGCAAACCTGTCACCGGGTTTTTCCCATATCATACTCAGTGTCCTCCACAGTGCAAGTATTGTAATGGGGAAAAGATCAAAGAATACCCGCACATGCGCACTACAATAGTTTGCTCTGTCCTCAGCAATGGAGAGAGAGAGGTGTGCATGTGCAGAAGCACAATGGAGGACACTGTGTGGATGTGCATCATCTACATAAAGCAGGGGAAGAGGATTGTGATCGCAAGAAGAGAGTAAGCGCCGGACCGAGACCAGAGAGCCCATGGGACTGGACCGCCCCGTATGGAGTATGATAAAAGCTCTTTTTAATTCTTTTTAATATCATACCGATCAGATTGGGGACTTATAGAATGCTGTATAAAAGGTCTTTCTAATGGTGGCTGCAGTGTATATGAGAAAAACCTGTTGACAGGTTGCCTTTAATAAGTTATCTTTAGTCAATTTTCAAATTCACCTCCAAAAATGTATATCTGTGGCGCCCCTGAATATATCAGGATGCCACAGTGAGCTGCATCCTTTCACCCACGGTGCAGGGCCTACCCCCCATGGTTCAAGGTTCACAGAAACCGGTGTCACTACTATCAACACCACAAATCCCAATCAACACCTCACATCATGACCTGTCAGGCACACCAATGGGTTGGAACAGGGCCACCCACCTAGGGGTCAGGCAGACTGGTGGGAGGGAGGAAGTGAGCAGAGTAATGAGAGCCCTCAAGGAGTGAGGAGTTGGAGTAGTAGCTCCCGGGGAGCTAGACCGAGGTTGGGTCGCAGACGGTGGTCCGGGACGAGAGGAGTCGGGGACCAGTGGCAGTGAAATTGGAAAATGGTGCGACAGACATAATCTAGGAGGACTGTCGGCATCAGAAACCCAAAAGAACTGACCGGTACCAAGCATGACGGGGTACAGAACCCTAGGTCAGGAACCGATTCAACGTCCTGATAATTAACCTGGGAGAGAAAGTATCTTCACGAACTTTCCTAAGAGCTCAGAAATTGAAGGTGTCAGCACACCGCGGGGGATAGGGTTTTCCAGTAAAGCAGCCCACTGAAATCCCAAGTGCCAGCCATCAAGAGCACAGCTACACTACACATAGTGAGTGGGGCCCGAACAGCTTCAAGCCAAGGGGCCACAACAGATAACTAAATTATGCAAGGTGCTGGGCTCCGGATTACCTAGTGACACCGGTGGGAGCGGATACCTGGACGGGCTCCCCGCAGTGACAGTGAGGCACAGAGACTTTGGTTTACCTTTGGTGTGAGTGTCTACTTTATAATCCTCATCCAGCATCACGACTACCCACAGTGAGTACCCTGGTCCCCTGCACCCTGCGCTCCCTAATATCCACCAAAACCCCAGAGGCCGGAGCCTTCCCTACCTGCGGAGGAACTGACACCTTGCTGCTCCACACCATCTGCCCCGATACTCCTTCCAGCAGCGGCGGTACTTCCATTACCGCAACCCGCAGGTGGCATCACAAACTTCTCCCCTGTAAATAATCCCCTTTCAAGGATCAGAGTGGTTGCCGAGCCCGGGTCTGGACCCCTCGAGACATGACCACGCCCGATCCGAGCACCCCGGTCTGCGCCGGGGCGGCACATATCTTGTGGGGAAAAAAAGGATTGACTTGTTTACTTTATCAGTGGGGTGTTGAAGGGAGTTAAATTGTCAGAATCTGAGTTTCCTCTGATCCTCTCAGTTAGGCCGGGGCCACACGGGGACTAATGCGATCCTCGCATGACACTCGGCTCGCGCTGGCAGCACAGGTAGAACCGAGTGTCATGCGAGTGTCACTGCAACTGAGGTCCAATCATGCCATCAGACCTCAGCTGCGGGGGACAGGCTGGCTCTGAGGAGGGGCGGGCCAGCGCTGAGGAGGGGCGGGCCGGCATGGAGGAGAGGGAGGGATTTATCTCCCTCTCTCCTCCGTAGCCGGCTATTGCCATTCTTGCCCTGCACTTGCGGTACACCGGTTGCCGCGAATGCAGTGCGATCTTTCTCTCGCCCCTAGACTTGAATGGTTGAAGTTACGCAGGGGATGGATATTTCAGCAAGACAATGATCCCAAACACCGCTCCAAATATACTCAGGCATTCATAAAGAGGAACAATTACAATGTTCTGGAATGGCCATTCCAGTCCCCAGACCTGAATATCATTGAAAATCTGTGGGATGATTTGAAGCGTGCTGTCCATGCTTGGCAACAATCAAACTTAACTAAACTGGAATTGTTTTGTAAACAGGAATGGTCAAATATACCTTCATCCAGGATCCAGGAACTCATTAAAAGCTACAGGAAGTGACTAGAGGCTGTTATTTTTGCAAAAGGAGGATCTGCAAAATATTAATGTCACTTTTATGTTGAGGTGCCCATACTTTTGCACCGGTCAAATTTTGTTTAAATGCGGATTGCACATTTTCTGTTAGTACAATAAACCTCATTTCAATCTAGAAATATTACTCAGTCCATCAGTTATTAGATATATGAAACTGAAATAGCTGTTGCAAAAACCCAAATTGTTATAAAGAAAAAAGGTTATCATTAATAGGGGTGTCCAAACTTTTTCATATGAGTGTAAATGGTAGTGATACCAAATATTTTTTTTATTTAGTTTTCTTTTGTTCAACTGCTTTGAATTTGGTTAATTAAAAAAGTTAAAAAAAACTATTAATACTTTTTTTTTTAAAGTATTTCTACTTTGTAGTATTTTTTCCAACTGTCGTTCTATTGTTGATCATAAAGGCACAGTTGCAATGAAGCCTGGTGAATTCTGCCTGGCTTTATCAGAATACTGTTGCTAATCAAGGAGGAATGAAGTCTTGTGAATGTACAAGATTGCAGTCAGCTGAGACGTGCTGTGGGCCGAGTGGAAGATGTCAATCAGGTGGTGTGTTTGGTAACTGGAGGGTATGATTAGTAACTGTGAAGCTGGACAGTTATATGAAAACTTTACCTCCTGATCTAGTCAGAGATAAGGTATTCAGGATATTCGTTACTCGTCGAATATTTTGGTATTTGTCTTGTGAGTTTCGAGTCCCCTTCCCACATGTTTGGTGCCTGATTTTCAGCCACTAAACATGCAGGGATTGCCTGCCAATCATAGTAATGTTGTAGCCATCTTTGCTACTGACATTCATGTGATTAGCAGGAACAGTGAAAAAAAAAATTTGAAAACCAGCGCAGGTAGGGGAGACAGCTGGGAACTGGTATTCTTGGGCTGAGAAGGTCCATTGTTATTGGGCCCTCCCCAGCTTATAAATAACAGCCCACAGCTGTCCCGCATTTGACAGATCCAGTAGATGCTCCAATTGTCGTGCTTCACACGACTCATCCCAATTGCCCTGGTACAATGGAAGTCGGGGTAATACATGGGGTTTATGTTACCTGTGATTTGTCAAAAATCAGAGCTGCCATCAAGCCGTGGGTTGGTAATGGAGAGGTTTTATCAACCCTGTAAGTAAAAAGAAAAGAAAAAAACACAAACACATAAACATCCTTTATTTTAATAATAAAAACACCTTTTTTCACCAATGTATTAACCCCCCAAACACCCCCGCAAGTTTGACGTAATCCGCATGATGTCCCACAACGATCCCGACTCTACTATATCCAGAACCTGCAGTGATGAAAATGCAACCAATCACTGCAGCTCCTAGGACACACTGAGGGCAGCAGGGGGCCCGGCTGTGAGAAGCAGTGACATCAATCAGGTTACCGGAGTTCACATCCAGGTTCCCATGATACCAAGTGTGATCACGGGTGAACTCATTTCCGCAGTTTTAGATTTCCGGACACGGCGACACAGCAATTCGGCAATCTGGCAGTCAGGTCACTGACTGATGAGTGCAATTCATTTTTTTTCCACTGTAAACACATTATACTAGGATTAGATCTTAGACCACGCTGTCTTCCTTTTCCCATTCTACTTTTCCTTTAGGAGAAGTTTTACAGTAATCACGTTTTTCTGTGTGTTATGGACTGACTGGTTCAGCCGGCGCTTCTCCTCAGAATTTCAGAATTGGACTAACCCAGTTTAAAAAGTGCGGAAAAGAGAAAAAGAGCAGGAGAAGAGTTTGGGCGGGTTGCCTGAGTGTGTGTGAGAGGAGACGCTGTCTGTTGTCTATCTGAAATTGGCGGTTTGGGAAAAGGTATGGTTTGGGCTGCGAGAAAGACAGCGAGCCAGATTGTGAGAGAGCCCTGGCCACTGTTGAGTGAGTACCAGACTAAGATGCTCCTAGGTTGGTGAATCTGAGGAGAAGAAGATGTCACCCAGAGGAATTGGGAGACCCCGGGCACATGAGAGAAAAAGAGTTCCCCCCTGCTCTGCAAGGACATGTGCGCACCAAAGTGCATCACAGCATCGAGCTCCATGGAGTGGACTTGTTCCCCCTTGACTGTACTGTGAGTCTTTACCAGTGTGCATGCTTAATAGGGTGCACAATAGCCCTTAGTATCCAGGGCGCAGTTGCCGAACAGCCAGAGTAGCGGAGCCAGCTTGGTTGTTAGAGCAGTGCAGTTTGGAACATTTTGTGTTTTCCTATTTGTCCTGTTGAATTGATCTCTCTAATAGCTGGGGTGATGTATAGTTGGGGCGCTCCAGCTAGAATCTGCACTGTGGTAAATTTGACTGTAACCACAATATGTACTCCCATTCACTTGCATAAACTCTTATTACCTGCCTGTATATAAAACTGTACCCTTGTTTCTGCCACCTCGTCTTGCATACAGTAATTGAACTCTGCACAATGGTGGTCCCTTGGCCATCACAACACAGCCTCCAGATGTCTCAGCAGCTGGGAACTCTAGGAACCTTAACCCCTTCACCCCCAGTCATTTTTCATTTTTGTTTTTTCCTCCCCTTCCTCCAAGAGCCATAACTTTTTAATTTTTCCTTAAATATTGTCATATCAGGGCTTGTTTTAACTGGGATGAGTTGTACTTTTAAATGAAGCGATTAGTTTTATCAAATACACTACTGTACTGGAGAACGGAAAAAAAATTCCAAGTGCCGTGAAATATAAACGTCCAAACGTGAAGGGGTTAAGGGCTCTTTTAAGGTTTCTGGGCCTCATAGGTACCGGACTGTCGGACTGCTGTGCTGCTGTGTCCCATAATCTGACAATCTGGCAAACCGGCAGTCAGCGTCTCATAGACACCTCTCCATTACCAACCAAACACAAGGCTTGTTGGCAGCTGTGATTTTTAACAAATTACAGCAGACCTCAACCCTATATATTACTCCGATTGAAGTGCCACAACTGGCGCATCTAATGGATGTGCCAAATGTAGAGTGGCTACAGGCTGCTATTTTTAGGCTGGGGAGTGCCCAATAACGATGGACCTTCCCAGCCTGAAAATTACAGTCCCCAGTGGTCTACTTTATCTGTGCTGTTTATCAAAAATGGATAGAAGCCCACGTAGGTTTTTAAAATGATTTAAATAATATAAAAAACACATTGTGATGGAGCCTCTATTTTTGACAACCAGCCAAAATAAAATACACAGCTGAGGGCTGCAGCCCAAAGCTGACTACTTTACCTGCACTGGTTATCACAAATAGGCAGGGGACCGCACGTCAAAGTAGCATAATACTCTTACAACATTGTTCCCAAAAGCTACTTGTGTTTCAGAGGTGCAGCCAGGCATCTTCCCCATCCTGTTCCCATTGAGTTCAGCACTTTTCCATCCATTTCAGCATATTTACAGCCCCGACAGACATCCTGGGAGGGTCCGCTGGAAAATTATTTGAATTTCCCATTGACTTGCATTAGATTCTTTATTTGCAACAAATTCAAGAATTGTGTGAAATATTTGAGACTAATAATCTGAACTCGAATATTTCACTATTAGCCCATCACGAATAATGAGCATCTGTGAGTGATGGCATTAAAAAAAATTTATAAGTAGACAAGAATAACTGTATGCTGCATCAAGGGTATGATTTTGTATTTTGGCTTCAACTCATTATGGGAGCGTTAAAAAGTTGGGGTTAAGATCTATATCCCATGCAGCAATATAAGGAGAGTGCCTGTGAAATTTAGGATTCTAATATGATTATAGAGAAATCATTCTTGTATTATTGTTTTATCCTGTATAAAAGTTTAAATTATGCAATGCGGATTTACTGATACAACTTTAAAGAATGAGGTGATTAAGGAATTTGCTTTATATTTGTATACTGTAAATCAATAAAGAAAGGGGTCCTAAAATAGGATGTATCCTCCCAGAAGAGTAATGCAGAACTTGAAGTTTCCAAACATATTTTCGTTCACAGGTGAAGTATTGACAACGATTCAGTGATAGACAGGTTTACATACTGGCGGATACAGACAGAAGAGGGCCCCTGTGCAAGAACAGTGATTGGGCCCTTTGCAGTCCAAAAGCTCATCATAATGCAAAATTATACCTACTTTGGAGGTAGAAATGGAACCCTTTACCTCTTGGGTCCTAGTGCGGCCACACAGGTTGCATCAATGATATGTCCGCCTCTGGGTTTACAGTAAACGCAATAACTCCAGACAGGATCACTGTCATCATGTCTGTAAGTGACCATGGTCGAAATATCCCTACTTCACCTACAATTGGCTCAAAGAAAGGTGTAATAGAGCACAACATTCCAGAAGATAGTGGTGCTTGGTAATACAGCAGCTGTATATGTACCGCCCCGGTGTTGGTTGGGCTGCTCGGATCCGGAATCGTGGTGGCTCGAGGGGCCCGGACCCGGCTTGCCGAACACTTTGATCCATGAAAGGGGGTATTTACAGGGGATTAGTTCGTGACGCCACCTGCGGGTTGCGGTAATGGGAGTACCGCTGCTGCTGGAAGGTGTTAGGCAGAAAGGTGTCAGTCTTTCCGCAGGTAGCGAAGGCCCCGGACTCAGGGTGTTGGTGCTTTGGGAGGACAGGGTGCAGGGGACCAGGGTACTCACTGTGGGCAGTCGTGGTGCTGGATGAGGTTTAGAAAGGAGACACACACACTGTAGGTAAACCAAAGTCTCTGTGTACAGCTGCCGCTGCTGGGGCCCCGTCCAAGTACCCAGTCCCACCGATGGCACAGTGATTCGGAGCCTGCCTCTGTGCACAATTTATGATCCGTTGGTGGTCCCCTTGGCTTGAAGCTGTTGGGGGCCCTGCTCACTATTTGTAGTGTAGCTGGTAGCTTGAGGGCTGGCACATGGGACTTTAGTGGGTTACTGTGTCTGGATACACCCCTGTCCCCCTTGTTGTGCTGATGCCCTCAACCTCTGAGCTCGTAGGGAAGTCCTTGAAGATCCTCTCCCTTTCAGATGAATTGCCAGGACATTGAATTAGCTCCTGACCTAGGGTCCTGTACCCCGTCGTGCTCGGTACCGGTCAGTTCTTTTGGGCCTTCTAGTGCCGACAGTCCTCCAAGACTACGTCCTTCACACCCTTATCCAATGTCCCTGCCACCGGTCCCCGGCTCCTCTGGAACCAGATCACCGCTTGCGACCCAACCAGTGTCCCCAGCTCCCCAGGAGCTCACTCTCCCAGCTCCTCTCTCTTTGGAGTCTACTTCTGTTCTTTTTCGTCTCCCTCTCACAGTCTGCTCAGTCCCCCAGTGGCTGGCCCATTTCCAGTTAGTCCAACTCCCTTGGTGTGTCTGCAGTCATTGATGTGAGGTGATTGGGTTTTGTGGTGCAGATGGGAGTGACATCGGTTTCTTGAGCACCTGGAACCATGGAGGGTGGGCCCTGCACCCTGTGTAAAGATGCAGTACCCTGTGGTACCCTGATGTATTCAGGGGCACCACATTTAGAGTTCACCTATACAACTGGCACTTGGCGCCAACCCACACTTGTCAAAGAGACGTGACCAGAACACCCAAAGCACCAAGTACAACTCCCAACACATTAAACGTCACATCATAATAAGAGTTCAAGAACACTCCCAATGTAATAGGAATCAAGGTGAGCTTAAGCTGGAAGGAGAAAGTCTTCCCATACCACAGGGTTTGAATGAGGATGATGACGGGCGTAGTCATAACGTATGCCAGCTGGTAGGTACCTATGGTGTTATTCTTGAGCGAGAAGCTGACCTAAACCATATTGAGAATTTATATGCCCTTCTTAAATGGGATATTTCCAGTGAAGGAAATCAGTCACCTATTTGAACAGTGTCTGGGAGGCTGTGGTTGGTGCTGATCAAAAAGTTAATCTTCAACCGATTAAGAAACTGACAGACTCCATGGATGGAACTCTTAGGACTGTTATTGAAAAGAAGGGTGGCTATATATTTTTTTTAATTGTATGTATGTGTTGTACATTTTGAGTTTGGTTATTATTCTCAAAGATGAAAAAAAACAATTGAGATGGGAAAATTTACATTTTCCATTTATTTTCAAAATAGTTCTGCACAGTAATAGTTCCCCAATAATTATGCACACATACAATTAGATCCAGAAATATTTGGACAATGACACAAGATTTGGCATTTTAGCTGTTTACCAAGATATTTTTTGAAATACAGTTGCATAATCAATATGGGCTTAAAATGCAGACTCTCAGCTTTAAAAGGAACCTGTCAGATGTAATATGCACCCAGAACCACGAGCAGTTCTGGGTGCATATTGGTAATCCCTGCATAACCGTCCCTGTATCTAGTATCATGGATAAAGAAATCTTTAGAAAAAGTACTTCTAAAGATCTTTATGATATGCTAATGAGCGCAGGGACTAGTTGCAAGGGCGTTAGTTCCTGCGCTCATTCTGCTTCTTAGTATGTTAGCATGCCCACAGGAGCATGCTAACATACTATTCAGTGCCCATTGTCCAGCATTATCAGCGATTATGCACGTACCTGTGTCCATTGTACCCCTCCAGAACACTTAAGGCCACTTTACACACAACGATATTGCTAGTGATGTGACACGCCCAGATAATTGCTATGATTTGCCGAGTTCGCTCATAGGTCGTTTTGTAGCGGTCACACGAACCCATCTCACAAACGACGCAACATCGTTCAGCGATATATTGTTTGACCAAGGTGGTCGTATGGACACCGTCACATAGCATTCCTCCCAACGATTCCGGCAACGACAGAGGCGTATAATTGTCCATAGAATACACCCTGGCGTGTGATTGACTCGCCCTTTACACACCCCAATTTCCATGCTGTCAGAATCTCCTACGATTTGTGTCCATGTTATCAACCATGCCTGCCAAATCAGAATGCAGTTGGTACCACCAATCAGAGCAGAGGAGGCATGGAGCATTGCTTGTAACGACACGCCCGCGTCGCTGATGACAAACGCACTAACGATGTTGTTCGTCGTTGGCAGGGTGTCAAACGTAGCAATATGTTTGTCACGTTCAAAACGCCGAACAATATTTTGAAACTGAACGACGTGTCAATGATCAACAATTTTCGCTATTTTTTAGATTGTTCGGAGTCGCTTGTAGGTGTCACACGCAACGACGTCACTAACGACAACGGAAGTGCGTTACGAAAACCGTGACCCCGACGACATATCGTCAGATAAATTGTAGCGTGCAACGGGGCCTTTAGGGTCAGTGTGCATGGATCAGAAGTCACCACACCTCCGGTCATGCACCCTAGACCTCTCTGAAGCCGAGACACATACACCCAGCTTCATAGTGTGCATGTTTGGAAGTGAGTAGTATTCTGATCCATGCGCACTGATAATTATATGCCGGAACGTGCATCACCGTTGATGATGCTGGGCAATGAGCATCAAATAACATGTTAGCACGCCCCTGTGGGTGTGGTTAAGAGGGCGGAATGAGTGCAGGAACTAATGCCCTTGCGACTAGTCCCTGCGCTCATTAACATATCACAAAGGATCTTTAGAAATACTTTTCCTAAAGATCTCTTTATCTATACCTTTATCTATTTTTTCCATACAAGAAAAAATTATGAAACAGGGATGGTAACATATGACCCACTGACCAAACAATAACTTCATCATATAGAATATTTTTTTACAAATTACTCGTCTTAAAAATAAATATCTGATTTTCCACCGGGAAAAAAACTAAAAATATCCCAAACAAATTGAGAAAACACTGTTGTATGGTATAGACCAATATGTTGAAAATTTCTAATGTATATTTTCTTCCAAATATGTGTTGTACCTCCCACAATGTCTTATGTTATAAAGCAAAAAAAAACAAATTTAATTGATTGTTCCTTCTGGGTTAGAGAGTGCTAGAAAGCCATGGACCCCATAGGGGGGAGGGGCAACATGACCAGAGGGAAGGGAGGGAGTGAGGGGTTAATAAAGTTATAATGAGGGGCATTATGGGAAGATATAGGGGATTGGTGGAGAAAGGATCCCTGTAGGGGAGGGGGGGGAGTATAAAAGTGATGAGGGAGGGTCTTACCTCCCCTTTTGGACTCTGGACGGCGACAGATTGGAGACCCAGGACCAGGACCAAGGAACCAGCATGGCGGACCTCCAGGAGCTGAATAGGCTGATCAGAGCGGCGATGGCGGTGCACGGGGCCTAGGCAGTGCAGTCCCACATCAGGGCTGCCTGGGTTTCCCCGTCGGCACCTGCCCCTTGCTCCCCCTCTAGCCACGGGCAGCGTTCGAGGCCCCCGCTCAGGTACTCTCCGGGCGCAGGGGGGGCGAGGAGGCCCAGCGAGAGCCCCCCTCGGGACCCTCCACGGCGGGGCGGGCGGCAGCAGCTCCCAGCGTCTTCCCCGGCCGCCGGGAGGAATCTCCGGCAAGGCCGCGGCAGCCGAGATAGGGGCGTGGCCAGCCCGGGGCCTTCTTCCGATGTCAGGCCTCGGGCTGGAGTGCAGAGCCCAGCGGCGTCTCCCGGCCGGGAGTGAGCCCGGCGATGGAATGAGGCCAGCGGCCTACTTCCGGTCCCAGGCCTCGGGCTAGATTTGGCAGGCCAGTGGCAGCCCGGGATCCAGGCCGTGCCCGGCGTGGATCGGAGGCACGGAGAGGGGGCGTGTCCGGCCTGGGACCTGCGCTGAATGCCGGGCCCCCGGCGGTGGGGCACGTCCCGGCGGCTGCTCCTACACAGGTGCAGGCCCAGCGGATGATAGAGGACGGTGGGGGGGGCCGGGCGCAGGCAGCCAGCAGGGGGACCGGTGTGGGGAGGCGCCACCCGGATACCTGCGAGGCTGCGGAGAGAAGGAGGGACGGCGGGAGCCCTGCTGTGACTGCCAGGTCCCTCAGGTCAGCAGCACTGCGTCCGGTGGCCGCGGTCTCCCTCGGGCGGGGGAGGACCCAGTGGGAGGTCCCGGTCGGAGGCCCTGGAGGGCAGGAAACGACGGTGGGGAGCCCCCCAAGCCCGGGGAGAGGCTCCTCCAGGAAGAGGACGCGGTCGGCGGCGGCCCAGGGGACAGGACGGTCTTGTGGGCTGTCGCCGCACAGAAAGCAGAGGACGCCCTCTGCCAGTGCCCACGCGGCGGCCCAGGAGGGCGGCCGTGGTGGGGGGGGACGCATCGCCTGCATCCTCCAGAGCTGGGACAGTGGAGGACGACTACAGCGAGGAAGAGGACAGAGCCCTCAGGTCGGGGGACGAACCAGAGGAGCAGATGGCAGAGGACATCACAGTACCGATTTCCATCTCTGCGTCGCGGTCAGGTGAGCTAGCCGTGGATTCGACATTGCTTGCGGCGCGGGGTGCTGGTGTTGGGGAGGTGGCAGCGGGCACGGCAGCGCCAGAGGGGTCAGCTCTGCTTAGTCAGTTGCTGGGGTTTTTGCAGGGTTTAGCGCGAGCGCCGGCGCCGGCGGCCTGGACGGGGTCAGCGGCGGATGGCGCAGCAGCGGCCAACAGCGAGAAGGCGCCGGTGGGGGCGGGTGCAGTTAGCGGAGTAGTGGAGTCCGTGGGCGACAAAATGGGAGAAAAGGAGAAGGAAAAGGAGGATGAGGTGGTGCGGCTGGATGACAGGGCGAAGAGCGAGGTGTATGTGTGCTTTGAGGGACCACTAGGGGCGCACCTCAAAAAAGAGGTGAGGGAAAAAATTTGGAAAGAGGAGTATGTGGAGATATTTTCCCTACTACCCCTGGAGAAATTTAACCTAGACAAGGTGAAGCCGAGCGATTCCAAGAAGGAAAAGGAGGAGGAAGAAAAACGCCGTTATAGGCTCATTCCTCGTTCCTTTTCCAATTGGTTTCAGGCGTTCGCAGTTTTGGCCAGCGTGATAGGGGAAAAGGAGCCGGAGCATTGCTCGGCTCTGTTTGGCTATATGGATGCAATCGGGGAGGCGTATCGAACGTATGGGGGCTTGGCATGGCTGCGGTATGATGAGCAGTTTAGGCAGCGGAAGGCGTTGCGACCCGGCATGCGGTGGGACCATAAGGACATTTCCTTATGGATGCATTTAATGGTGGCCCCGAGCCAGCCCTTTCGTGGGGGCGGCGGGGGAACGGGAGCCGGGCCCTCGGGTATCCAGAAAAAGGGATTGTGCTGGCAATTTAACGAAGGCCAGTGCAAATTTGGTGCAGCGTGTAGGTTCAAGCATGAGTGCTCCGGCTGCGGGGGGGGACATAGTTTGTCCAAATGTTTTTAGAAAGGGAGAGGCAAGGCCGGGGACGGGTCTGGTAAAAGGGAGGACGCCGGTGAAAATAGAGGCGATGGCGCTGTTTTTAAGTAGGTATCCGGACGGGGCAGCGGCGTCGCTTTTCCGGTTTGGTTTTTTGTACGGTTTTCAGATTCCGTCGGCGGTTGAGGCATTGCCTCCGGTTTGTCGTAACTTACGGTCGGCAAGGGACCACCCTATGGTTGTGGGTGAGAAGTTGGGTAAAGAGGTTGAGCTGGGCAGGATGGGGGACCCATTTGAGAGCCCTCCGTGCAGTAATTTGGTGGTGTCCCCGCTGGGGGTGGTGCCAAAGAAGGAGCCGAATAAATTTCTGCTCATTCATCATCTTTCATTTCCAGAGGGGTCGTCTGTGAATGACGGCATTGCGCTGGAATTGTCGGCAGTGTACTACGTCTCGTTCGACAAAGCGCTGGACTTGGTACGGGCGGCAGGACGCGGTGCATTGATGGCAAAGGCGGATGTAGAATCGGCGTTTCGTTTGTTGCCGATGCATCCGGAGAGTCAGCACCTTCTGGGTTGCTGGTGGAACGGGAAGTTTTATGTTGATCGTTGTTTGCCCATGGGCTGTTCGATTTCTTGTTCATATTTTGAGGCTTTTAGCTCCTTTGTTGAGTGGGTGGTGCGGGACGTGTCCGGCTTGTCATCCATTATTCATTTTTTGGATGATTTTCTGTGTGTTGGTCCGGCGGGTTCCATGGTTTGCGCTGGTTTGTTGTTTGCCTTGCAGAGAGTGGCGGATCGTTTTGGGATCCCTTTGGCGCAGGAAAAAACGGAGGGTCTGGCGCCGGTTATGCGGTTCCTGGGGATTGAAATCGACTCGCTGGCCATGGAATGTAGGTTGCCAGAGGACAAGATTGTGGATTTGCGGAGTGCGGTTGCAGCAATGCTGGCAGCAAAAAAGTGTGGCTTAAGGTGGTACAGTCTTTGCTTGGAAAGCTGAATTTTGCATGCAGGATTATGCTAATGGGGCGTGTTTTTGCCAGGAGGTTGGCGACAGCTACGGCAGGCGTACGGTCCTCGGCGCATTTTGTGCGGGTCACGCGGGAGATCAAGGAAGATTTGTTGGTTTGGGACGTCTTCTTGCGACATTTTAACGGCCGCACTTTGTGGTTGAAGAAGGTGGTGCCCAATGATGCTCAAGAACTGTATACGGATGCGGCCGGGTCGGCGGGTTTCGGCGCCATTTTTCAGGGTCATTGGTGTGTGGGAAGGTGGCCCGAGGATTGGCGACAGGGTGGCCTGGTAAAAAATCTGGCCCTGCTCGAGTTGTTTCCAATCGTGGTGGTGGTGGAGTTGTGGGGGTCGCAATTTTCGGGACGTAAAGTGTGCTTTCATTGCGATAATCAGGCAGTTGTACATGCAATAAACAGCTTGTCAGCGAAATCTGGACTGGTAGTGGCATATCTGCGGCATTTGGTGCTCAAGTGTTTGCTGTGGAATATTCATGTGGTTGCAAAACATGTGCCGGGGGTTGATAACGGGGTGGCTGACGCTTTATCTCGTTTTCAGTTCCACAGGTTTCGGGAGTTACTGCCGGGGGCAGACGAGATCGGAGCGGTGTGCCCAGAGGAATTGTGGAGCCTGGTGAGGCAGTGATTGTGGGTTTGATTGGGAATTCGGTGACCGAGGTGACTTGGTGCCGTTATTCTAAAGTGTGGGTTGAGTGGCAGGCAGTGCTGGGTGAGATGTTTGGTAACGGGTGAGTGGATTATTTATTGGCGCTCTTGGCATTGGTGAGTGAGGATTTTAGGGCTGGGAGGTCAGCGTCGGCTGTGGCGCTTAGGGTGGCGGCCGTGGCCTTTTGGTTAAAGGTTAGGGGTGAGCATGACGTTTCACGGTACTTCCGGGTAAGGCAGGCATTGAAAGGTTTTCGGAAAGGGGTGAAGGCGCGGGACACTAGGCGGCCCATTTCGTTGGACTTATTACGGTGTTTGGTGGATGGTTTGCAGGGAATTTGTGTCTCAGCGTATGAGACGGTGTTGTTTGAAACTGCTTTTGTGTTAGCTTTTTTCGGGGCTTTTCGGATAGGAGAATTGGTGAGCCCGTCAAGGGTTAGTGGGGGTGGTTTGCTATTCGAGGATGTGTCGGTAGTGGGACAGAGAGTGGAGTGTCGGCTTCGGCGGTCCAAGACGGACCAGATGGGTCGAGGCAGGTTAGAGTGTTGTATGCGGTGCAAGGGGATGGCTTGTGTACGGTGCAGGTGGTGAGTAAGTTTTGTGGTCTGCGGGGCGGTCTTCCGGGCCCGCTGCTATGTCACGAGGACGGGGCTTGGTTGTCTCGTTACCAGTTTGTGGCAGTGCTGAGGAGTTGCCTGCACTGGGCGGGTGAGCGCCCAGAGGATTACGGGTCCCATTCGTTCAGGATTGGGGCGGCTACCGAGGCTTCTCGTTGCGGCCTTGGAGATGACATGGTGAGACGGAATGGTCGGTGGGAGTCCTCTCGTTTTCGTGGTTATGTGCGCCCACAGTTATTATCTCGTTGAGGGCTCTGGTTAGAGTTTTGTTTGTTCTGCCATTGGGTTTTGTTGTTCTTTGTTGCAATCTGGAATGCTGGTGTTGTTTGTTAAAATTGTTTCCTTTATTGTAGGAGTGTGTTTGATCTGGATCCTGGGGCACTCGTTCGTTTTCTGGGGGGCCCGTCGGGCCGACGCTCGCCCGAATGGTCGGCAGTTGGGTGTCGACAGATCGCTGGCATCGGTCAAGTGGATTGGAGTGCGTGGCATGGAATGGAGCAGGGTCGTGCCGGAATTTGAATATTATTGCAGGATGGACAGACCTCCGAACGTGTTGGTTTTACACGTGGGGGGGAATGACCCGGGTTCGCGGGCATCCCACCATCTGATTAGGGACATTAAGATCGACCTACTTCGTTTATGGGCAAGGTATCCGGGCTTGATAGTGGTGTGGTCGGATATTGTGGCCAGTTTATGGTGGAGGGGGGCTCGGTCGGTTGAGAAGATTAATCGCGCCCGGGCACAAGTGAACAGGGTGGTTGCGCGTTTCGTGCGGAGAATCGGCGGTGTGGTGGTGAGGCATGTGGACCTGGAATCGCCGAAGTGGCAGTTTCGGAGGAGTGATGGGGTTCATCTTAATGACATTGGTTCTGATTTATGGGCCCTGGGTTTGCGGGAGGTAGGTCTGGTCCAGAAGCGGTTGTAAGGGATTGGTAGCTGGACCGAGAGGCACTGTCTTGGTATGGTGTCTCTGGGTCCCGGGAAATTGCAGGTACGGGGTTCTGCAAAGTTTGGGGGGTATTAATCCGTGGGGTGATTAATACCTCATCTCTGGGTCGGAGTGTTGCGGCCAGGGATATTGGTGTAGGAAAGGGTTTCTGGACCGGGCCTACATAGGGTTTCATGTACCGTTTATTATTATTATGTGTTACCTATTATTGTGTGTTTGGGGTTGCCCGTTGGACGGCGCCCCCTTTGTGTTAGTATGTTAATAATAGGTAATAAAGGCTGCTGTGGCCAATTTGTTTAACCAAGTCGCATGCAGTCGGTGTGTTATTTTTAGGTTAATTTTGGGGGGGTATAGTAACCATCACGACCGGAGAATCCTTCCTCAGTGGTCATGTATTGGTGATCGATTACTGGCAAGATTTTCCATATAAGTAGAAATACTTTGGCACTAAACCTTCTGACAGTTTTGAATGAAACAGCTCATTCTTAGAAGCAGGGTTGGAAACAAAAGAAAATATGTGGCAGTAAATCAGTCAACACCTCATCTTTTAACAATGCCACAAAAAAATGAAATGACCTCATTGTTTTAAAATCTTTCTTTATATGTTTTATTTTTTTCTCATATTTTATACATGAAGGTGATAGTATGGACATAGCACTTGTATTTGAGCAACCATAGCCTTGCTTACCATACCAATATATGGATTGGAGAAAACTGACCTCATGAATATTTAACTGTTTAGATACTGCAATTGCCATTATTATTAGTGGGTAGTTGTTAGTCCTCTATCTGCCTCAGATCCACATTGACAGTTTTATGTATATGTAGGGTGGCACGGCGCAGTAGATGTGGGATTGACTATGGACACCCTACCACACCACATCAAATGACTGGTCCTGGCTGAGTGTGTGGACTTGTGTCCTGTGGGATATGAACCTGCACAGGCTGCATACTGCCGCAGACGTTGGCTGACCAAGACCACATGATGACTCATAAAGGAGACCAGCAGTTCATTTCAAACAATACTTTACTCAACGATTCATTCTCAACAGTACCATTACACTCCAGATAGTGGGCACATATCTTCCAGCATGTGAAAGTTTTGTAAAGCATTATTAGACACAGTTCAAATTCTGTCATCGGATGTGTCTGGACCTTCAGGTGCTGCTGCTGGGACCAGGTGCAGAAGGGCCCGGCGATCGTCCAGACATTAATGGACGTTGTCCCATTAAGGGCTTGATTTAGGTTTTCTTTCTGTTTCATTGCCAAGTTGGAGGAGACTTTCCTCCATCTGGTAATTAAGGGCCTTTATAACGTGGGGCCTCTCACTCCTCCAGTGTGGGTTATACTCTTCACTTGGAGAAGTTGCTGCTCAGGAGTGCATGTAGCTTCAGACTACTGTTGCTATATATAATATAGGAGGAGAAAAGGAGACAAGGCAATAATTGTGTTTAGAAAATACATTTTATTGATTAAAAATGTGACGCCCTGGACTAGCCAGATAGTCACAAACACAACATCACATCACACACACCCCCTCCCCTGGATAGTCAACATCAGTCAAACAAAATCCTTGTTGCCTCCTCCAGGGTCTGATGTCCACACCAGGTGGGGCGGAGCCAGGTGGTTGGCCCCACCCACCGAGGAGTTCACAGGCCTGGAGGCGGGAAAAGTAGTCAGTTTTCAGTTGGAGTTGAGTTTGGAGTGGAGTTGAAAGGGAGAGGAGAAACTGCTAGTGTCTGGGTCGGAGCCCAGGCACTGTCAGCAAGGTCGGCAGATGGTGGTGGCAGTCTAAAGGAGTTGGCGCAGGTCAGTGGAACCGTAGGACCGGGGACGGGCGGTGGCCCGCCAGTACCGAGCCGGAGAGCAGATCTGCACCAAGCACAAAGGCAGGGCCATCAGACCCCGACCAGGCTAGGAGCCGCCGACAACGGCCAAATCAGATAGTGACCGGGACCTCAGGGGTTCCCTCACACCCAAGACCCGACAGAAGGCAACCGTCCACACAGTGAGGATAAAAAGCCACCGCCATAGGCTAGAGATCCAAGGGCCAGCGCCTGCGGGCAAAACGAGCTCCTTCGGTACATACACGCCGGGGAGCGGACTACCGTTGGGAAACCATCGGAGTCAATACATTTTACAGCGGTGCAGGGAAAGACAGCCACCATCAACCTGTCCGGGGAAAAGAAAGACACTGCAGCCGGCTGCGGGACCCATCCATCCAGCCGTTTGGTTTACCAGAGACTCTGTGAATCTGTTCCTGAGTGAGTACAACAGTGCCATCCGGCACCGCGCCACGCTACCTCCGCAACCCTGTACCCCAGCTACCCTGCCTCCCTGTACCACCACTGGGCCCCAGGATCACCAACCTGTTGTGAATGTTAGTTATGTTTTGGCTGCTGGGAGGCTCCCTCTGGTGGCCAGGAATGGTTTGGACTTGGAACAGGTGTGTTGTGCAATGGGCGTTTCCTTTGCTAACTGTCTGCTTATTTAAATCCTGGTCTGATAGCAGGCTATGCCGGATGTCAGTTGTTCTTTGTATCACCAGCCTGCTTCATTCTGCTCTACACCACATCTACCCCAGATAAGTGCTTGCTCTTTATTTATTGTTTGGTTCATTTGCTCTTATCTGGGTTTGTCATTTGCTGTGGTTGTTTTCAGTTTATTTGCATGCAGGGATTTTCCCCCTCAGTTGCTTGGCTGGGGAACTCCCTGCAGTTCTGTTTGGAGTATAGCTCCTCTGGGTCCATGTGTTTGTGGCTTGTTGAATTTGTTATGATTCTTGTTTTCTGTTCATTGGTATGACAAAAGCACCTGGTATAGGACGGAGTTCAGATCGTGCGATCTGAGGGCCTTTTTGTACTATCAGGAATTTGGAATTTTGCAGGGTTTTTTCTCTGGCCACCATCAGTCCCTTTCCTGTCCTTTCCTATTTTAGTCAGTGGGGGCCTCACATTTTGCTAATCCTGTCATCTATCTGTGTATTGTGTTTTTCCTATATCACCGCAGTCTTTGAATGTGAGGGGCTTGCTATTTTTGTCTATTTTCTGAGGCAGAGAGTTATTCATATTTCCTTCCTTTAGGATAGCTAGTTCTCCGGCTGGGTTCGCGGTGCACAGGATGTTAGTTCACCCCTCGGCTACTTTTAGTTGTGATGGTTAGTAAGGGGATAGCGGCCAGATTAGTTGCCAATGCTCTTGTCACCTTTTACCAATGATTTGTGGTGGTCTTCCATGGTTCCGGATCATAACACCAACCCCTACCCACGGAGGGGGAACCAACATCCTAGCTGCTCCCTGCCATCGCTCCCGGGAACCCCATCACCAGCAGCGGTAGTGCCCATTATCACCACGACCCGTGGGTGGTGTCATGAACTATCTCCCCAAACAAACCACCCCCCTTTTCACTCGTGGGCGAGGAGCGCTGCTCGAGTCCCCGGGTCCGGCCCACCGCTCGAGCCACCGAGCAGCAGCAGCCCTGGACCCGAGCATAGCGAGCGCGGCCCCTCCGCCTGCGACAAAAACACATGATAAAAAGATGTCATAAAATATATGTTATTCAGAATAGGTCTGACAATTATGTGGAGAACAAGAGTGGTTTATATTGGAGCAAAAACTTGCCGCACAGAACCAACCAGGTATTGTATATAATGGTTGAAATTTAATACGCCACCATGTCAAAAGACAAAAATATGTTATCACAAAGTGGCAATCCAGAGGGCACACGTGTAAATATATAATAGATGTAATTATATGCCTGAGGTCAGGATTGAAGAATGAAGTGTCCCCATTGGAACCCACTGTGAAATAGAACAAAGTGGAAAGAGTTAACTCGGCCGCTGCACAGGTCAGCAAACTATAGGGTGTTTTAAATCAAAGCATAAATATGCATATTAGATGCCCAAGTTTGGAGAGGCTGTGCAGACAGAGAGAATTTCCATGTGAAGGGGCAGGATTAAATTACAGTACCTGGTGGAATGTGAAAAGGCTGGTTCTGGTGGCAAGAGTAACCTCCTGACAGCTGTTTCGCAGCACGCTGTTGCTGTATATTCTGAAGATTCCCTCTCAGGTTAACTTGTTGTTTTTCCTTTTTTCCCATTTTGCTGTTTATTTTTGTGTTTGTTTTTGCCTCCGTGGATTGGTGGCTGGTGGGATTGAGTCCTAGGGTCTGGCTAGGAGACAGGGGCATGTTTGGCGGGCCACACCTCCTAACCCTTATAGGTACCTGTGGTTTGAGGGCTAGCGGAGGGCCGCCCCAGTGTTAGGGTCAGCACAGGAACCCCTGGATACCCCCCTTCTTTGTGTTTCAGCCTCCTTTATTCCCAGGAGTCCACATGCAGTGTGTCTCTCACCACACCCAGCGTGACAAATTCCTACTGAGTTGCTACATATCTTACTGTTCTTGTGAGTCCCAGTGCAACCCAGTTCAGTGCTACAGTACAGTTTGTGAAGGCCATCTTTCAATTGCACAATTCCATGTCCAGTCTCTTTAAGTCCCATCATGAGCGGTGTAAAGTTTAGCACTCAGAGGTCTATAGGGAAACCACTCAGGTTGTCAACTTTTCTCAAACACCAGTTAAGATTAACTGTATACCTTGACAGTAAAGGGCCTGGTCACTAGACTTCTGTCCTCCGGCTCCTATTGTTTGGGGCCACTCCATTTGAGGATCACTTTCATATTTCAACGGTGTTCACACTCCATGTCTCTGCCAACACTCGAGGTTCACGTGATCTTGCATTCTGTCTCTTTTCTTTCTAATTTGTTGCCACAAACCACCCACTGACCGACTGACTTCTCCTGAATGAATCGTCAGCTTACCTTTCGTTTGAACCCCCCGATGGTGGCCTAGTCCCAACACTTAACTATTGCTAACCATAGAGACAATACAATTCCCATTACAAGACAATAATATGATTTGTGCCTTCAGGGGTAGGAACGCGATGGCCATAGTCTATCACTTGTACAAAGGCAACCTAAGGAAGATTCTCAAACTGTCCTGTGATAATTCACATGCATTTTATATGCACTTGTATATGAAGCCCAGATAACACAGGTGAACAATAGAGATGAGCGATGTTCGAGGTTCGCCAATTTCATGTTCGAGTGATTCTTGGGGGTGTTCGAGACGTTCGACGAACTCAAGCTTTTTGCTAAAAGCTCGAAGTTCGAGTTGCGTTCGAGAACGGTTCGATCAACAAGAAGCCTAGCTAGTTACTAGCTGGCTTTTCACTGTAATAGTGAGTGTCACTGTGAATCACACTATTATCAAAATTCAGCGTATAGTGTGCAGGGCGGACGGAGTTTAGATCTGAGCTGCTGCTGAGTGGTGAAAGAATGCTGATCGCCATTTTTTTTTTCCCATAACCGCGCGTACAGTGGGACGGGCCAAGCTGTCAGCAAGTCACAGAGACACACACTGCAAAGTGGATTTCTTCGGCGCTCCATTGGGAGACCCAGACGATTGGGTGTATAGCTACTGCCTCCGGAGGCCACACAAAGCATTACACTAAAAAGTGTAAGGCCCCTCCCCTTCTGGCTATACACCCCCAGTGGGATCACTGGCTCACCAGTTTTCTGCTTTGTGAGAAGGAGGTCAGACATCCACGCATAGCTCCACTGTTTAGTCAGCAGTAGCTGCTGACTATATCGGATGGAAGAAAAGAGGGCCCATACTAGGGCCCCCAGCATGCTCCCTTCTCACCCCACTTGTGGTTTGTAAGGTTGAGGTACCTATTGCTGGTACGGCGGCTGGAGCCCACATGCTGTTGTCCTTCCACATCCCCCTGAGGGGCTCTGAGGAAGTGGGATCTTACCGGCCCCAAAGCCCTGAGGCCGGGCTCCATCCACAGACCCATTGAACCTGCTGGATACGGAGCTGGGTACCGTTCAGGGACATGGCCCTGCACCATTCAGGTACTCTGTGTCCCCGTACACACAGGCACAGCACACGCCAGACTTGCTGGGTGTGCTAGTGCGCCGGGGACAGTAAAGGGTTACAGTCACTGCAGCCTAGCTGAGTGACTTTATGTATGGGGAACTACCGCGCCGGACGCTCCGGGAGCGGCGGCGCGGCTGGGACTTGTAGTGCGCCGGGGACTTAGCGCCGACCGCGCTTTTACGGCGGCGGCGCTTATAAATCCAGTCCCCGGCTTTTGCGGCCTAGCTCCGCTTCGTTCCCGCCCCCACCCTGTCAATCAGGGTAGGGGAGAGACGCTGTACAATCAGCAGCGCCGAGGGCTGGAGCCTTATTTACATGCTCCAGCCCTCTCACTGGACACTGTGGGACGCCGGTTTCCCGCTCTGACTTGGGGGCACGCCCACGGCCCGCCCCTACTCACACGAGCTGGAGAAGGACGCCGGCAGCCATTCCTGCAGTCCGAGCTGAGAGATCGGACTCTGGGCAACCAGGCACAGGACTAGGGCGACCACACACCCGCTTATAGGCGGGCGGTAAGCGGCACCTGAAGTGCTGACCCCACTAAATACCGCAGTTGTCCATTTGTATTTTTATGCTTACACTGCATAGGTCGCTATTTTTGGCTATATGCCCTCTTAGATGGCGACACATCAGCAGCAGGAAAGCAGGGGTGCTAAGGCACAGGCTTTCTATGCTGCTTCTATTGCATGTACTGAAGTGTTCATGTGTATTTATGCTTGTATGCTATACACTGCACTGTACGGTCGCTAGTCTGGGCTATTTTCGCCTAGAATGACTAGACTACAGCAGCAGTAAAGCAGGGGTGCTGAGGCACAGGTTTTTTCTATGCTGCTTGTATTGCAGGGGTTGCAGTGTTCATTTGTACTTATGCTTGTATGCTATACATTGCACTGTATGGTCGATATTCTGGGCTATATTCCCCTAGATGGCTAGTCTACAGCAGCAGAAACGCAGGGGTGCCAAGGCACAGGCTTTCTATGCTGCTTGTATTGCATGTGCTGCAGTGTTCATTGTACTTTATGCTTGTATGCTATACATTGCATTGTACGGTCGCCATTCTTGGCTCTATGTCCTAGATGGCTAGTCGGCAGCAGCATATAAGCAACACAGGCTTTCGATGCTGTTTTTACTGCATGTGATACTGTTCCACGGCACTGAACCCCATTGTGTGCAATGCTCCCCTGGAGCACTTAGTCAGCCGGGGTCTCTACTAGACGTGGCCAAAGGAACCACCTGTCAACCCTGTCCAAGGACAGGGATGGAGTTGCAATGGGATAGAGACTTGCAGTCCGGACAGGCCATGGGCAATCTGGATCATTGCTCCCTGGCCACCCTCATTGGGAATAAAATCGGTGCTCCGGGGGGGGGGGGTCCCAGGAGGCTCTCTGTATGATGAGGCACACGTAGCTCATCAGGACTTTGATCCTGACAACGCTCTCAATCCGGATACACCGGATGGTGACGCCATAAGGAATGATCCTATAGCGTCCATCAATGGAATGTTGGATCTTTCTCCCTCAGCTCCCCCAGCGGAGGAGTCAGCTTCACAGCAGGAGAAGTCCCATTTCAGTAGCTCAAACGTATTTTGAGTATTTTTCTGGCCACGCTGACTTCAGAGAAGCAGTCCAGGAACACCACGCCTACCAGAGAAGCGTTTTCTCCAAACGTATTAAGGATACACGTTATCCTTTTCCCCCTGACGTGGTCAAGCGCGGGACCCAGGGTCCAAAGGTGGATTCTCCAATCTCCAGGCTTGCGGCTAGAGCTATAGTTGCAGTGGAGATGGGACTTCACTTAAAGATGCCAGACAGATGGACTCTGGTTGAAATCTGTCTATGAGGCTATCGGCGTGTCGGTTGCTCCGGCATTTACAGCCGTATGGGCACCCTAAGCTTTTCAGCTGTTCTTGCACAGCTGGTCTTGAGCATATGTACATTTGTGCCGCAGGGGCGTCCGTAACCTCGCAATGTCTGCATTGCGACTTACCCTATTAATGCTGTCCTGGAAGGACAGTCGAGGTTTCGGTCCTTCCCAAGCTCGGGCAGGTCCCAATTGTCCTCGTCCAAAAGAGCTGAAAAGCCTCAGAGGGGCTCAGTTTCCGGGGGCTCAATCACGCCCAAGGAAGGCAGCCGGAGGAACCGCTACCAAGGCGGTCTCCTCATGACTCTCAGCTCTCTCATCTCTCCGCATCCGCGGTTGATGGCAGACTCGCTCGCCTTTGGCGACATTTAGCTGCCACAGGTCACAGACCGGTGGGTGAGGGACATTGTGCCCACGTGCACAGGACAGAGTTCTGTTCTCGTCCTCCGACTCGATTCTTCAGAACGTCCCCACCTCCCCACCGAGCCGATGCTCTTCTGCAGGCAGAAGGAGTGGTAATCCCTGTTCCTCTTCAGGAACAAGACACGGTTTTCCTCCAATCTGGTTGTGGTGCCAAAAAAGGATGGTTCTTTCCGTTCCGTTCTGGACCTAAAACTGCTCAACAAGCACGTGGAGGCCAGGCGGTTCCGGATGAAACCCTCCGCTCCGTCATTGCCTCAATGTCTCAAGGATATTTCCTAGCATCAATAGTCATCAAAGATGCTTATCTCCACGTGCCGATTGCTACAGAGCACCAATGTTTTCTACGTTTCGTGATGGGAGACGACCATCTTCAGTTCGTAGCTCTGCCATTCGGTCTGGCGACAACCCCACGGGTGTTCACCAAGGTCATGGCGGCAGTGGTAGCAGTCTTGCACTCACAGGGACACTCTGTGATCCCTTACTTGGACGATCTACTTGTCAAGGCACCCTCTCAAGAGGCATGCCAACTCAGCCTGAATGTTGCGCTGGAGACTCTCCAGACGTTCGGGTGGATCATCGACTTCTCCAAGTCAAACCTGTCACCGACCCAATCACTAACGTATCTTGGCATGGAGTTTCATACCCTCTCAGCGCTAGTGAAGCTTCCGCTGGACAAGCAGCGGTCACTACAGACTGGGGTGCAGACTCTCCGGCAAGGTCAGTCGCACTCCTTAAGACACCTCATGCACTTCCTCGGGAAGATGGTGGCGGCAATGGAGGCGGTTCCATTTGCGCAGTTTCATCTGCGTCCTCTTTTTGGGACATTCTCCGCCAATGGGATGGGAAGTCAACATCCCTGAACAGGAAAGTATCCTGTTCACAGAAGGACTCTCTGCAATGGTGGCTTCTTCCCACCTCATTATCACAGGGAAGATCCTTCCTACCACCGTCTTGGGCGGTAGTCACGACAGACGCGAGTCTGTCAGGGTGGGGAGCAGTTTTTCTCCACCACAGGGCTCAGGGTACATGGACTCAGCAGGAGTCCACCCTTCAGATCCATGTTCTGGAAATCAGAGCAGTGTATCTTGCCCTACTAGCCTTCCAGCAGTGGCTGGAAGGAAAGCAGATCCGAATTCAGTCGGACAACTCCACAGCGGTGGCATACATCAATCACCAAGGAGGGACACGCAGTCGGCAAGCCTTCCAGGAAGTCCGGCGGATTCTGACGTGGGTGGAAGCCACGGCCTCCACCGTATCCGCAGTTCACATCCCCGGCGTAGAAAACTGGGAAGCAGACTTCCTCAGCCGCCAGGGCATGGACGCAGGGGAATGGTCCCTTCACCCGGACGTGTTTCAGGAAATCTGTAGCCGCTGGGGAAGGCCGGACGTCGACCTAATGGCGTCCAGGCACAACAACAAGGTCCCAACCTTCATAGCACGGTCTCGCGATCACAGAACTCTGGCGGCAGACGCCTTAGTGCAAGATTGGTCGCAGTTCCGGCTCCCTTATGTGTTTCCACCTCTGGCACTCTTGCCCAGAGTGCTACGCAAGATCAGATCCGACTGCAGCCGCGTCATACTCGTCGCCCCAGACTGGCCAAGGAGGGCGTGGTATCCGGATCTGTGGCATCTCACGGTCGGCCAACCGTCGGCACTACCAGACCGACCAGACTTACTGTCCCAAGGGCCGTTTTTCCATCGGAATTCTGCGGCCCTGAACCTGACTGTGTGGCCATTGAGTCCTGGATCCTAGGGTCTTCAGGATTATCCCAAGGGGTCGTTGCCACCATGAGACAGGCTAGGAAGCCCACGTCCGCTATGATCTACCACAGAACGTGGAGGATATTCTTATCCTGGTGCTCTGCTCAGGGAGTGTCTCCCTGGCCTTTTGTATTGCCTACCTTTCTTTCTTTCCTGCAATCTGGGTTAGAAAAAGGTTTGTCGCTCGGCTCCCTTAAAGGGCAAGTCTCGGCGCTATCCGTCTTTTTTCAAAAGCGTCTACCACGACTTCCTACGGTGCGCACGTTCCTGCAGGGGGTTTGTCATATTGTCCCCCCGTACAAGCGGCCGTTAGATCCATGGGATCTGAACAGGGTACTAGTTGCCCTCCAGAAGCCGCCCTTCGAGCCTCTGAGGGAGGTTTCACTTTCTAGACTATCACAGAAAGTGGCTTTTCTGGTAGCGATCACATCTCTTCGGAGAGTGTCTGAGCTAGCAGCGCTGTCATCCAAGGCTCCTTTCCTGGTCTTCCACCAGGACAAGGTAGTGCTGCGCCCCATTCAGGAGTTTCTCCCGAAGGTGGTATCCTCTTTTCATCTTAATCAGGATATCTCTTTGCCTTCTTTTTGTCCTCATGCAGTTCATCGGTATGAGAAGAATTTACATTTGTTAGATCTGGTGAGAGCACTCAGAATCTACATTTCCCGCACGGCGCCCCTGCGCCGCTCCGATGCACTCTTTGTCCTTGTCGCTGGTAAGCGCAAAGGGTCGCAGGCTTCCAAAGCCACCCTGGCTCGATGGATCAAAGAACCAATTCTTGAAGCCTACCGTTCTGCTGGGCTTCCGGTTCCATCAGGGCTGAAGGCCCATTCTACCAGAGCCGTGGGTGCGTCCTGGGCATTGCGACACCAGGCTACGGCTCAACAGGTGTGCCAGGCAGCTACCTGGTCGAGTCTGCACACTTTCACCAAACATTATCAGGTGCATACCTATGCTTCGGCGGACGCCAGCCTAGGTAGAAGAGTCCTGCAGGCGGCAGTTGCCTCCCCGTAGGGGAGGGCTGTCTTCGCAGCTCTAACATGAGGTATTTCTTTACCCACCCAGGGACAGCTTTTGGACGTCCCAATCGTCTGGGTCTCCCAATGGAGCGCCGAAGAAGAAGGGAATTTTGTTACTTACCGTAAATTCCTTTTCTTCTAGCTCCTATTGGGAGACCCAGCACCCGCCCTGTTGTCCTTCGGGATTTTTGGGTTTTTTCGGGTACACATGTTGTTCATGTTGAACGGTTTTTCAGTTCTCCGATGTTACTCGGAGTGAATTTGTTTAACCAAGTTATTGGCTTTCCTCCTTCTTGCTTTTGCACTAAAACTGGTGAGCCAGTGATCCCACTGGGGGTGTATAGCCAGAAGGGGAGGGGCCTTACACTTTTTAGTGTAATGCTTTGTGTGGCCTCCGGAGGCAGTAGCTATACACCCAATCGTCTGGGTCTCCCAATAGGAGCTAGAAGAAAAGGAATTTACGGTAAGTAACAAAATTCCCTTCTTTTGCCAGACAAGCAAAGGCATGCATCATAGGCTGTGCATGTCACATGTCCTTGCCTTATAAGACACGGCCATTTTCCCTGTCGCTGCCATTATTTCTCTGCTGCGTGAGGGTGACAGTCACCGCTCCCGCCTGCTGCTGCTGTGTGCTCTATAGCGATACAGTGAAATCTACACAGCGCTTTAGGGATTGGGATTAGGGACTACTGGTTATTTCAGCCCTTTTCAGGGCTGATTTACAGGAGTTCATAGCCATAGCTGCTAGGCAGGTCCGTGCAAACGCTGTGTAGGGCTTTAGATAACAGTGTCTGGCTACCTCAGCTCAGGCAATTCCTTGCTGAATTTTTTCATTAGCAGGGATGGAAAGTGAGGCTTCCTTTGCTGTCCACTGACACAAAGCACCCTTGTATTCTACCCACTTGCCCATTTGTGCTACGCTATTTTATTTCCCCAAAGAGCTGACACTTTTTGTGCCATCCTAAAAGTGTCTGGAATACTAAGTTAGTGTTCCTTTGCTGTCCACTGACCCACAGCACCCGTGCATTCTACCCACCTGCCCAGTTTTGCCATGCTATTTTATTTTCCCAAAGAGCTAATGTCGTGGGTGGGGAGGACGCCACCGCTGTGCGCTCGCTAACGCTCGGGTCCGGTGCTGCTGCGGCTGCTTGGTGGCTCTAGCGGTGGGCCGGATCCGGGGACTCGAGCGGCGCTCCTCACCCGTGAGTTAAAAGGGTGGTTGGTTTGGGGGATTTATTCCGTGACGCCACCCACGGGTCGTGGTGAAGATGGGCACCACCGCTGCTGGTGACGGGGATCCCGGGAACGATGGTAGGGAGCAGCTGGGATGTTGTTTTCCCCCTCCGTGGGTAGGGGTCGGTGGTCCCGGGGCCCGGTGATGTGACGGGGAGGCAGGGTTGGTGAGGTGCAGGGTTGCAGGGACAGCGCGGCACGGTGCCGGATGGAATGGGTGTACTCACTCAGTAAGAGATGCACAAAGTCCTCGGTAAACCAAACGGCTGGATGGACGGGTCCCGCAGCCGGCTGCAGTGTCTCTCCCCGGACAGGTGATGGCGGCTGTCTTTCCCTGCACCTTGATGTACTTGGTTGACTACTATGGATCCCCAACGGTAGTCCGCTCCCTGGTGTATGGATGCCGGAGGAGCCCGTTTGCCCGCTGGCGCTGGCCCTTGGGTCTCTAGCCTTAGGCGGTAGCTGTATACATTCACGGTGTGTGCGGTTGCCTTCTATCGGGTCTTTGGCTGTTAGAAAACCCCTGGGGTTCCGGTCACACTCGGATTTGACTATTGTCGGCGGCTCCAAGCCTGGTCGGGGTCCGATGGCTCTGTCTGTGTGTGCTGGTTTCACTTCGCTCCCCGGTCAGTACCGGCGGGCCAACGTCCGACCCCGGTCCTACGGTTCCGCATTGCTTCACCACTCCTGCAGACGACCACCACTGTCTGCCAACCTTGCTGTCAGTGCCTGGGCCACAAACCCAGACACTCCTCTCTTCAACCTCCTCAACTCAACTCCTGAACTGTTTTGTCTGTTTTTCCCGCCTCCAGGCCTGTGAACTCCTCCGCGGGTGGGGCCAACCACTTGGCTCCACCCCACCTGGTGTGGACATTAGACCCTGGAGGGAGGCAACAAGGATTTTTGTTTGGCTAATGTTACTGTCTAGTGGGGGTGGGGGTGTTTGAGTGTTACCTGTGACGACCTTGCTAGTCCAGGGCGCCACATTCCCCCTTGGTGAAATGCAGACCGTCCGCGGTTTTATTTTTTTTTTCCAAAAACTGTAAAATATAAATTAACATGTAAACATATCAAACATATAAGCATTTTTGTTAGATCACTTGAACGTTGCACATATAAAAACACTTTTAATAATAACGGATGGACGGCTGTGTTCCGCTCTCCCACCCAAGCAACCTAGCCCTGATGCTGCCCCTAAGAAGTGGGCAGCACCCCTTGACCCCAGTCCAGGTTCAGGCTGCCCGAGCGGGAACGGGTACGGTTACTCGCACCCGGCTGTCACTTCAAGGGACCCCACGTCCAGGGGGAACCCTGACCCCTGAGGATGGCCACCGGTCCTGGTAGTGGCCAGGCCCCAGCCTCCTCTGCTGCGGGCCCTTCCTCCAATCTGCCTCTCCGGAGGCGGCAACGGTTTCCATCCCATAAAACTATTTACAAGCCCACCAGTTCGTGGGTGGCCTGCCAGTTCTCGGCCATGTCCATGAGTAGTTCCTCATGTAGGTGGTGAAAACACAGAGAGTCTCTCCGGGGACAACTTGCCGGCAACGGCCGGAATAATCAAGTAGACAATCAGATGATCTTCAGTTGATTTTTGTCATTTATTCTGCTGAGGGTCCCAACAGGGGATAACTTGCTTGCAACGGCGGACCGCTGCCTATTCCACCTCTTCCTCTGAGGTAGCCTCGCCCTCCACTGTTAATATTGCAAACATCCGGTGGCAGGCCTGGTGGGAGAGGGCCGCCCGGTATCGGTTCCCTCCAACGCGCTGGACATAGAAAGCTACGTGCGCATTGCCATTGTGAAGGCTCTCACCCGCTTCCTCGGACTCCGAGACCGGCTCTGTGTCAGCCCCCGAGCTGCTATCATCTGACTCCAGGGAACTAATGGTGGGACTTGGCAGGTCGGTAACGGTTTCCAGCTGAGCCCAGACTCGTGGCTCTTCCATGACAAGTGACCCGTCATTGGCCAGTGTATTGAGGTCTGCCATCGGTTCTTCTAAGTCACCCGATCCAGCTATTGATTGGCTGGCTTCCTCTCGGGCCTCCGGGCCCTGGCGTGGCAACACGGACTCTGCCACCTCCATCGGGGACGGCGGTCTGAACAGGGTTGTACGGGTGGTCAGCACAGGCAATGGGTCGGGCCCCGCTGGGGCCAGGGGTAGACCGAACCCTTCAGCCGCAGCGGCCGGTCCTTCAGGGACACAAGGGCGTGGGTCACTCGCCAGCTCCTCTAGCATGGCCTCTATTTCATGCGCCCGCACGACCGCAGCCAGCTCCTCCATCTCAGCGGTCCAGCGATTTAGCAGGTCCCGTACCTGGGCTCGGTTACGGCAGCACAATAACATCACTTAGGTATTCAGCCAAGCCGCCGTCCCTGAGGCAGGCTCCAGAGACTCAGGCCTCTCAGGTGGTGCGGACATTTTGCAAGCTGCTTCCAGAAACTGGCTATGTTTGCAGAGTCCTGGCGTCCCCGCTTTTATAGCCTCGGCTACATTAGGCAGACACACACCCGCCCCCCCCTTGGTTCTCTTCAGCACTTCCGCTTGTTGGGGGCGGGGCTTCGCTTTCTCACCTTCCCTGCTTGGAGAAGACGCTCGAGCGCGAGATTTTCGTGCCAAGATGGCGGCGCTTCAAAATTTTCAGCTGGACACCGCCGGCGGAGATCACAAGGCGCACTTCTACTGGTAAGTAGATGGGTTCAATCCTGTTCATTACGCCAAGTTGTCGTGGGCGGGGAGGACGCTGCCGCTGCGCCTTCGCTAACGCTCAGGTCCGGCGCTGCTGCGGCTGCTCGGTGGCTCGAGTGATGGGCCGGATCCGGGGACTCGAGCGGCGCTCCTCGCCCGTGAGTGAAAAGGGTTGTTGGTTTGGGGGATTTAGTCCGTGACGCCACCCACGGGTCGTGGTGAAGATGGGCACCACCGCTGCTGGTGACGAGGATCCCGGGAGCGATGGTAGGGAGCAGCTGGGATGTTGTTTTCCCCCTCCGTGGGTAGGGGTCGGTAGTCCCGGGGCCCGGTGATGTGACGGGGAGGCAGGGTTGGTGAGGTGGAGGGTTGCAGGGACAGCGTGGCGCGGTGCCAGGTGGCACGGGTGTACTCACTCAGTAAGAGATGCACAAAGTCCTCGGTAAACCAAACGGCTGGATGGACGGGTCCCGCAGCCGGCTGCAGTGTCTCTCGACGGACAGGTGATGGCGTCTTTCTTTCCCGGCACCTTGATGTACTTGGTTGACTACTATGGATCCCCAACGGTAGTCCACTCCCTGGTGTATGGATGCCGGAGGAGCCCGTTTGCCCGCAGGCGCTGGCCCTTGGGTCTCTAGCCTTAGGCGGTAGCTGTATACCCTTACGGTGTGGGCGGTTGCCTTCTATCGGGTCTTTGGCTGTTCGAAAACCCCTGGGGTTCCGGTCACACTCGGATTTGACTATTGTTGGCGGCTCCAAGCCTGGTCGGGGTCTGATGTCCCTGCCTGTGTGTGCTGGCTTCACTTCGCTCCCCGGTCAGTACCGGCGGGCCAACGCCCGACCCCGGTCCTACGGTTCCGCGTTGCTTCACCACTCCTGCAGACGGCCACCACCATCTGCCAACCTTGCTGTCAGTGCCTGGGCCACAAACCCAGACACTCCTCTCTTCAACCTCTTCAACGCAACTCCTGAACTGTTCTGTCTGTTTTTCCCGCCTCCAGGCCTGTGAACTCCTCCGTGGGTGGGGCCAACCGCTTGGCTTCGCCCCACCTGGTGTGGACATCAGACCCTGGAGGGAGGCAACAAGGATTTTTGTTTCGCTAATGTTACTGTCTATGCTACTGGCTAATGTTACTGGGTGTTTGAGTGTTACCTGTGACGACCTGGCTAGTCCAGGGCGCCACACTGACACTTTTTGGGACTTCCTAAAAGTGTCTGGAATACTAAGTTAGTAGTCCCTTGCTGTCCACTGACCCACAGCACCCGTGCATTCTACCCACCTGCCCAATTTTGCCACGCTATTTTAATTGCAAAAAGTGCTGCCACTGTTAGGGGCATACTCCAGTTGTCTGGGATACTACCTTAGTGTTCCTTTGCTGCCAAGCAAGGTACACCACATGTGCATTCTACACTCCTCTCCATTACTGCTATGCAATTTTAATTTACAAAAGTGCTGCCACTGTTAGGGGCATACTCCAGTTGTCTGGGATACTACCTTAGTGTTTTTTTGCTGCCAAGCAAGGTACACCACATGTGCATTCTACAATCCTCTCCATTTCTGCTATGCAATTATTAACTGCAGGTAGTACATCCAATCTGTGATGAAGGTGCAGGCGTGGATACAATGTTGCCTTCATTCGGTGCTTCTCTCGATGTCTGACAGAGCTCAACACGACCAGCTGTTTCCACTTCCAAAACAACTGATGACCTGCCAATCACACTCCCTGTTGCGGGTAAAGGGTTGGAAGGTCAGCGTGAAAAAGCATGTGTGACTGCTGTCCACAGAGTTACAGAGGATGAAGAGCACTTGATGGGGCAGACGGTGGTTGCACAGCTCCGCTAGGCCGCATTGTAGCACAGTGAACTTCCCATTGCGACTTAGGCTTCATTTAAAGTTGTGTACAGGGTGGTCTCTCCAGTATACATCAAAACCACGCAACAGGAAAAGGACTCTAGGCAGTTTGGTTGATAAATGATTGTTTAACTTTCCCAAAACAAACAATAAGAAGCATGCATAAAACTGAAAGAATAGAACAATCTATTCACAATTCCAAAAATCTACACACCTATGCTGCAACACTCGTAATGGCGATTTATACACCCTGCTCACCAAATTTGGACTAACCAAGGGACTGAGTAAACAGTTGCCTACTACATGGTAATCAGTGGCGTAACTAGAGTTTGATGGGCCCCGGTGCAAAGTTCAGACCTGGGCCCCCTTTCCACGTACACCGACACTTAGGGTACGGGATAATGACACTGACACTCGGGGTACATGATAATGATGCTGACACTTGGCTCTTACCTATAGCACCCAGATTTCCCATGATCTGAAATCCCTATATCAGCACCCAGCTTTCCTATGTTCTGATATCCATCTTGTCCTCGGCACACTGCTTCCCCATGCTCTGCTATACATCTTTCCCTCAGCACCCAGCTTTCCCACATCAGAGCATGGGAAAGCTGGGTGCTGAGAGAAGATGTATAGCAGAGCATGGGAAAGCTGGGTGCTGAGGAAAAAGAGCCTTTTTCCCTCAGCACAAAACGTTCCCATCCCATGCTTGTATCTTTGTCCCCCTTGTATATACAGTTAGGTCCAAAATTATTTGGACAGTGACACAATTTTCGCGAGTTGGGCTCTGCATGCCACCACATTAGATTTGAAATGAAACCTCTACAACAGAATTCAAGTGCAGATTGTAACGTTTAATTTGAAGGTTTGAACAAAAATATCTGATAGAAATTGTAGGAATTGTACACATTTCTTTACAAACACTCCACATTTTAGGAGGTCAAAAGTAATTGGACAAATAAACCAAACCCAAACAAAATATTTTTATTTTCAATATTTTGTTGCGAATCCTTTGGAGGCAATCACAGCCTTAAGTCTGGAACCCGTGGACATCACCAAACGCTGGGTTTCCTCCTTCTTAATGCTTTGCCAGGCCTTTACAGCCGCAGCCTTCAGGTCTTTCCGTCTTAAGTCTGGATTTGAGCAAGTGAAATGCATGCTCAATTGGGTTAAGATCTGGTGATTGACTTGGCCATTGCAGAATGTTCCACTTTTTTGCACTCATGAACTCCTGGGTAGCTTTGGCTGTATGCTTGGGGTCATTGTCCATCTGTACTATGAAGCGCCGTCCGATCAACTTTGTGGCATTTGGCTGAATCTGGGCTGAAAGTATATCCCGGTACACTTCAGAATTCATCCGGCTACTCTTGTCTGCTGTTATGTCATCAATAAACACAAGTGACCCAGTGCCATTGAAAGCCATGCATGCCCATGCCATCACGTTGCCTCCACCATGTTTTACAGAGGATGTGGCGTGCCTTGGATCATGTGCCGTTCCCTTTCTTCTCCAAACTATTTTCTTCCCATCATTCTGGTACAGGTTGATCTTTGTCTCATCTGTCCATAGAATACTTTTCCAGAACTGAGCTGGCTTCATGAGGTGTTTTTCAGCAAATTTAACTCTGGCCTGTCTATTTTTGGAATTGATGAATGGTTTGCATCTAGATGTGAACCCTTTGTATTTACTTTCATGGAGTCTTCTCTTTACTGTTGACTTAGAGACAGATACACCTACTTCACTGAGAGTGTTCTGGACTTCAGTTGATGTTGTGAACGGGTTCTTCCTCACCAAAGAAAGTATGCGGCGATCATCCACCACTGTTGTCATCTGTGGACGCCCAGGCCTTTTTGAGTTCCCAAGCTCACCAGTCAATTCCTTTTTTCTCAGAATGTACCCGACTGTTGATTTTGCTACTCCAAGCATGTCTGCTATCCCTCTGATGGATTTTTTCTTTTTTTTCAGCCTCAGGATGTTCTGCTTCACCTCAATTGAGAGTTCCTTAGACCGCATGTTGTCTGGTCACAGCAACAGCTTCCAAATGCAAAACCACACACCTGTATTCAACCCCAGACCTTTTAACTACTTCATTGATTACAGGTTAACGAGGGAGACGCCTTCAGAGTTAATTGCAGCCCTTAGAGTCCCTTGTCCAATTACTTTTGGTCCCTTGAAAAAGAGGAGGCTATGTATTACAGAGCTATGATTCCTAAACCCTTTCTCCGATTTGGATGTGAAAACTCTCATATTGCAGCTGGGAGTGTGCACTTTCAGCCCATATTATATATATAATTGTATTTCTGAACATGTTTTTGTAAACAGCTAAAATAACAAAACTTGTGTCACTGTACAAATATTTCTGGCCCTGACTGTAGTTCTCCAAATACTATAATGGCACCCACATAGCCTTCCAAATAGTATAAAGGGTCCCACATAACCCTTCATATATTAGAATAAACTTCCATAGTCCTCGATGTATTATAATGCATTTCCCATAGTTCTCCATGCATTATAATTCACCCCATAGTACTCAATATATTATACTGAACCACATAGTCCTCCATATATTATACTGCACCACATAGTCCTCCATATATTATACTGCACCCCCATAATCCTCCATGTATAAAATAGCCCTCCAATTATTATAATGAATTTCTCATAGTTCTCCATATATTATAATTCACCCCATAGTTCTCCATATATTATACTGCACCACATAGTCCCCAATGTTTTATAATGCACCCCCATAGTCCATGTATAAGGTAGCCTCCATAGTCCTCCATATATTATAATGTAGCCCCCATAGTCCTATATGTGTTATAACGCAACCCCATAAAACTTCATATTGCATTATGCAACCCCATACTCCTCCATGCATAATGCACCCCTATATTCCATGTATAAGGTGTCCTTCATTTTGTATTATGCAGCCCCCCAGACCTCCATATATAATAATGCAGCCAGCCTCTCCAAGCCTCCATGTATAATAATGCAGCCTCCCAGACCTCCATATATAATGTAGCCTCCCCAGACCTCCATGTATAAAGCAGCCTCTCCAGGCCTCTATGTATAAAGACAACTCAGTGATTAGCTCTATTCCACATAAGTTTTAAAATAGAATATTAATATTAAAATCATTTCATGCATTGTTGCAGACTACACACAAGGGGCTGCTGTTTTTTGCATCTGCTTTTGTCTGTTTAGTCACTATAGCAATAGCAAAATGGTCTTCAGCTGTGGACTTGGAGAGCTGAGGAGATTCTGTCTATGAACAGAAGGGAAAGCTAAAGGTGTGCATTACAGCAAGGAGCCACCGCGGAAATACTTCGGTCAATTGTGAGGGGAGTCGTGTTGGAGTTGGGTGAGGAGGACCTTAACGCCTGTGAGCTGCATCCTGTGCCAGAGACCAACATTCTTCCGGTGCTGTCTATACTGTTTACCGTGAGAGGAGCGTAAAGTCTGTATTTATGGCAAATGGACACCACAGTACCCGGGTACGGTAGGGTGGGCCCATACAGTAATGCGTGCACACAACACTTTGTTTTATTAGCAAAACACATATCTGATCTGGTTAGGCCGACTATATAGACAATAAGACTTGCTGCCTCTGCACTGTCAAATTGTCGCTTACAGTTAAAATCATAGAGGGACAGCGACACATGTTTGCATTGACTGTTGCTTTACAAGATTTCCAGGACTGTTTTGCTGAGCTGTGTGGTTTACATTCACACTGTTATCATCTGCCTTATCTGTGAGGCTTCAGCTAACAAGGGTATTCAGGGGGGGGTAATGGGTTTTGTCTATGTTTATGTAGATAACTTGTAAGCTCTTGTGATGCGCCACTGGGAAGTCGTGTTCGGACACACACACACACACATAACTACCGCGGTCGCAGCGGTCGCGATCGCGGCCGGGCCCGGGAGGTTAGGGGACCGGTGGCCGCCAGGCAGATCAGCAGCCAGCTCCTGTCAGTGTGAGAGGAGCCGCGCTGATCTGTCACAGACCACGCGGCTGCTATTTGACCCGCTGCCGCCGCCGACACCGGGCCCCCCTGCCTGGTGTCAGCGGTGGGACTGGGGCCCCCTACCTGGTGTCAGCAGCTGCGGCATCTCCCCCATCACCGCGCACAGTAATGATGAAGCATAGCACGGCCGGTGCCGCGATATGCATCACCATTCTCCCCCTGCGCGGTGACGTCACTCCCGAGTGACTGCTGTGCTGAGTGCACAGAGTGCAGGAAGGGAGGACGCCGACTGCAACACCGGGAGAACGAGCTACGGGGAGGACAGCAGCGGTGGAAGGAAGAGAGAAGGTGAGTACTTGTTTTTGTTTTTTTGTTTTTTTTAATATAAGTGAGTAAACGGTGGCCAGAGGCTTGGGAAGGCTGTTCTGGGGAAGCTGCATTATTATACATGGAAGCCTGGAGAGGCTGCTTTATACATGGAGGTCTGAGGAGACTGCATTATATATGGAGGTCTTGGGAAGCTGCATTATTATACATGGAGGCCTGGAGAGGCTGCTTTATACATGGAGGTCTGAGGAAGCTGCATTATATATGGAGACCTGGAGAGGCTGCTTTATACATGGAGGTCAGAGCAGGTTGCTTTATACATGGAGGTCTGGAGAGGCTGCATTACTATACATGGAGTCCTGGAGAGGCTGCTTTATACATGGAGGCCTGGAGAGGCTGCTTTATACATGGAGGCCTGGAGAGGCTTCTTTATACATAGATCGTATAGTACTAGCGAGGTGGCTGAGCGAGCGAGGTGCTGAATTGAAGTAAAGTGCTGAATTTAAGATAAGTGCATAGTTTCAACACAATTACATAGTGGTGATAACTGTAATTGTTGAATTTCATTAGGGAATTGTGTGTCTGTTTGTGATTCTGTGAAAAGGGAAAAAAAAAAAAAGTTAGTCTTGTGATTTAATTAGTAGGATTAGTCACACCTGTTTCTAGAAGCTTCCAGCAGCTTCTGGTAGTCATTGTACATCTATATAAACCAGCCAGTACTAGCGAGGTGGCTGAGCGAGCGAGGTGCTGAATTGAAGTAAAGTGCTGAATTTAAGATAAGTGCATAGTTTCAACACAATTACATAGTGGTGATAACTGTAATTGTTGAATTTCATTAGGGAATTGTGTGTCTGTTTGTGATTCTGTGAAAAGGGAAAAAAAAAAAAGTTAGTCTTGTGATTTAATTAGTAGGATTAGTCACACCTGTTTCTAGAAGCTTCCAGCAGCTTCTGGTAGTCATTGTACATCTATATAAACCAGCCAGTACTAGCGAGGTGGCTGAGCGAGCGAGGTGCTGAATTGAAGTAAAGTGCTGAATTTAAGATAAGTGCATAGTTTCAACACAATTACATAGTGGTGATAACTGTAATTGTTGAATTTCATTAGGGAATTGTGTGTCTGTTTGTGATTCTGTGAAAAGGGAAAAAAAAAAAAAAAAAAAAAAAAAGTTAGTCTTGTGATTTAATTAGTAGGATTAGTCACACCTGTTTCTAGAAGCTTCCAGCAGCTTCTGGTAGTCATTGTACATCTATATAAACCAGCCAGTACTAGCGAGGTGGCTGAGCGAGCGAGGTGCTGAATTGAAGTAAAGTGCATAGTTTCAACACAATTACATAGTTTGACACAAGAACATAGTTTGAATTTATCCTTATACGTTTCCCATTGGGTTTCTTTCGTTTTTTTCTCTTTGTTTTTCTACTTTACTGTTGATCCCCATTTGATAGGTGCTCCATGGACAATGCTACCAGGTGTGTATCTTGTCAGATGTATGCATGCCTTGAGCAGCCGTTCGAGGGTGAATATGTCTGCACTCGATGCAAGCATGTTGCGTATTTGGAAGCCAAGGTAACTGATCTAAATAAGCAGCTTGCAACACTAAGGGGCATTGCAAACCTGGAGAGGAGTTTAGAGCTCACTGAGCTTTCTCTGGCTGGGGCCAGTGATATGGAGGAGGGTGGAAGTGGGGAAGATCAGGACCCAGAGGTAGGTAGCTGGGTAACAGTTAGAAGAAGAGGTAGGGGGAAAAGTGTCAGGGAGCCTAGTCCTGACCTGGCACAACCTAGTAAATATGCCTGTTTGGCTGATATCAGGAATGAAGGCCCTGGACTAGGGTCACTACAGCAGGACGTTGCTCCTAGCAACCAGGAAAACAACTGCTGTAGGAAGGAGGGAAATAGGAGTGCAGCAAAACCCAGACAGATGTTGGTGGTAGGGGACTCTATAATTAGGCGGACAGACAGGGTCATCTGTCGCCGAGACCGTGAATGCCAAACAGTGTGTTGTCTGCCGGGTGCTCGGGTTCGGCATATTGTGGATCGGATAGACAGATTGCTGGGTGGGGCTGGGGAAAACCCAGCGGTCATGGTGCACATTGGTACTAATGACAAAGTTAGAGGCAGGTGGAAGGTCCTTAAAAATGATTACAGGGAACTAGGAGAGAAGCTGAAGTCCAGGACCTCCAAGGTGGTGTTTTCAGAAATACTACCGGTGCCACGAGCGTCACTAGAAAGACAGCGGGAGCTTAGGGAGATAAATATGTGGCTTAGAAATTGGTGCAGGAAGGAAGGGTTCGGGTTCATGGAGAACTGGGCCGACTTCTCAGTCGGCTACAGGCTCTACGGTAGGGACGGGCTGCACCTCAATGGGGAAGGTGCAGCTGTGGTGGGGGAGAAAATGGTCAGACGGATGGAGGAGCTTTTAAACTAGGATTGGGGGGGAGGGAGGGTAGTGGAGCAAATAAGGGGATAGATAGAGCAGATAGAGACAGGGAGATGGTAGGGGTCAATGAAGGATTAGGGGGGGATGGGACATACAAGAAACGTAGGGAGGCTAGGAGTAATAAAGGTGTTAATAGGATTAAATGTCTACTGGCAAATGCAAGAAGTCTTGCAAACAAAATGAATGAATTGGAGACTCTTATGTCAACCGTGGATTATGATGTGGTGGGCATTACGGAAACCTGGCTGGATGAAAGCCATGACTGGGTGACAAACATATAGGGTTATAGTACATTTAGGAGGGACAGGAAAGGCCAAAAAGGTGGTGGGGTGTGTATATTTATCAAATCTAACCTAAAACCTGTGTTGTATGATGACATTGAAGGGAAAAGCAACAATGTAGAGTCAGTATGGGTAAATGTACATGGGGAGGGGAATAATGGAAAAATGCTAATTGGAGTTTGCTATAAGCCTCCAAACATACCTGAACAAATAGAGGGTGAAATGCTGGAACAAATTGAAAAGGCAGCTAATAATAATAATCGGGTTCTTATTATGGGGGATTTCAACTATCCAGACATACAGTGGGACATAGAATCTTCTGGTTCTGCTAAAAGCTGTAAGTTCTTATCTACCATTCAAGACCATTTCCTCTCTCAGATGGTAGGTGAACCGACCAGGGGAGATAATTTGCTAGATCTGGTCCTGTCAAATAGACCGGATACAATTTCAGATCTACAGGTCCGGGAGCACTTGGGCACCAGCGATCATAATATGGTAAGCTTCGACATAATATTCAATAGAACATTTCAAAGGGGGAATGCTAATACCTGGAATTTTAGGAAAGCTGATTTCAACAAATTAAGGGAAGAGCTTAAATGTGTAGATTGGGACAGAGTCATGGTAACTGGGGATACCGAACATAAATGGGGTAAGTTTAAGGATATACTACTAGAGTCCTGTAAAAAACGTATACCCTCTGGTAATAAAATGTCCAGGAATAAAAAGAAATCACTATGGATAAATAAGACTGTACAAAGTATAATAAAACAAAAACAAAGGGCGTTTAAAATCTTAAAAGCTGAGAATACAGAAATAGCATTGCAGGAGTATAAAGATATCAATAGGCAATGCAAAAAAGAAATCAAACAAGCAAAACTAGCTACTGAAACAAAAATCGCCAATGACATTAAAATAAATCCCAAAATCTTTTATAAATACATTAATGCCAAAAGGAAAACAAAGGATAGTATCGGACCCTTAAAATATAATAACAAGTTAGTTATAGAGGACAAACAAAAGACTGAGATATTAAATAGGCATTTCTCATCTGTATTCACCAAGGAACTGACTGTACCAGGGATCATTCAACAAGTGAAAAATCAAAGTCCACCACCCGATATAATTAATTTAACACAAGATGAAGTACGCCTACGTCTGAGTAAATTAAACATTGACAAATCCCCAGGGCCAGATGGCATTCATCCACGAATATTGAGGGAATTGAGCTCCGTAATCGACAGACCGCTGTATCTCATCTTTTTAGACTCACTTGTAACAGGGTTGGTGCCTCAGGATTGGAGGATTGCTGATGTGGTACCGATATTTAAGAAAGGTAAGAGGGTAGATCCAGGCAACTACCGTCCAGTAAGCCTGACATCAGTAGTATGCAAAGTTTTTGAGGGCATTTTAAGGGATGACATGCAAAAATATATTGCAGAAAATAATATGATAACTGACAAACAGCATGGATTCATGAAAGATAAGTCGTGTCTAACCAACCTGTTGGGGTTCTATGAGGGGGTAAGTGCAAACCTGGATATTGGTAATGCAGCTGATGTGATTTATTTGGACTTTGCAAAGGCATTTGATACTGTACCCCATAATAGCCTTATACTAAAGCTCCAGAAGCAAGGACTAGGGGACACAATATGCAACTGGGTAAGGAATTGGCTAAAAGATAGGAAACAAAGAGTAGTCATAAATGGTACATTCTCTAAATGGGCTATAGTCAGCAGTGGGGTGCCGCAGGGATCTGTGCTTGGACCGATTCTTTTTACTCTCTTTATTAATGACCTTGTGGATGGGATTGATAGTACAGTGTCAGTCTTTGCCGATGACACCAAACTATGTAGGATATTAAAAACTGACCTGGATAGTACAATATTACAAAAAGATCTGGATAAGATGTCAGAATGGGCAGATACTTGGCAAATGAGATTTAATGTTGATAAATGTAAAGTAATGCACCTAGGACGGAGTAATCCTATAGCTGCGTATACATTAAATGGAAGTAAACTCGGGACTACAGAACAGGAGAAGGACTTGGGTATTCTCATTACAAATAAGCTGAGCAGCAGCACTCAATGCCAAGCAGCAGCTGCTAAAGCAAACAAGATTCTAGGGTGTATAAAAAGAGAGATTAGATCCCGTGATCCCAACGTATTGTTACCCCTCTATAAATCACTTGTAAGGCCACATCTGGAATACGGGATCCAGTTTTGGGCTCCACATTTTAAAAAGGACATTCAGAAGTTAGAGTCAGTTCAAAGGCGGGCAACTAGACTATTCCAAGGAATGGAAGGCCTCCCATATGATGGCAGATTGAAAAAGTTAGATATGTTTAGCTTAGAAAAAAGACGTCTCAGAGGAGATCTCATTTATATGTATAAATACATGTGTGGTCAATATAAAGGACTGGCACATGACTTATTTCTTCCAAAAACAATACTAAGGACCAGGGGGCACTCACTGCGAGTGGAAGAAAAGCGATTCCGACACCTAAATAGGAAAGGGTTCTTTACAGTTAGAGCGGTCAGACTGTGGAATGCCCTACCACAAGAGGTAGTAATGGCAGATACTATAACAGCTTTTAAAAAAGGGCTGGATGATTTCCTCAGTACACAAAACATTGTTGATTATAAATGACTTAGTGACTAAATGTAGAACTGGTGAAGGAAGGTTGAACTGGATGGACCTAGGTCTTTTTTCAACCTAAGTAACTATGTAACTATGTAACTATGACCTGGCTCACTATATATATTCGGGTGCTCTGGAGAAACAATCAACTCAACTCCAAAATTATCCCCGGCACTCCAAGAAGAAAGAAAACAATGTCTGGGTATCTTTGATGTTTTTTATTGTGTAATAGTCTTATCTCAACGTTTCGGTCACACCTTGACCTTTATCAAGAGAATATATCAGACTATAAAGAAAACATAAAAACAAAATTAATACATAACACAAGAGATAATTACCAGGAGACACAGCTCCGGTCACTTATATACAATGTACAAAAGAGAACATGTAACACGCATTACAGTTGCAGGGTGAAAAAAGTACAAACATATGGGGTAATAGCATATATATACCCAGGGAGAAGATTAGGACATCATCCGAAGAAATTTGTGTGCAAACTGAAAGTTTATCATGCGTATGTATGAAGAGACGAACAAATGCACATACCTATGAGGCAGAGGAGTCAATATATGAACACTACTCGAAAAGGAGCGATACGAGTCACCACTCAAAAGGAGAGAATGATTGGTGCGTGTGAGCACTAGGTGAAAAAACAGGATAATCGTATTAAAAATCATGCAGTGAATCATGACATGTACACGACTATTGAGTGATTTGTGGGTACCTGTGACTAAACGATTGAAAGTCGGGGTCAGCCAGTCAAAGTCTTAAGGAAATCATGTAATGGTATATTACCAGGGTAGAAGATCACATGTCAAAGCTAGATATAAGTAAAAGAAGAGTGAAATGTAAAAGAAGAGAAAAGATTGTGGAAGAGGAGAGGGGAGGAGGGAGGGGAAGAGGGGGGGAAAAAAGTTCTCAGGGTAAGGAGAGATGTATAAGATATGTATAAGAAAAGGTACCTGTCCAATAGAGATAAAGAGTTTCAGTGGCTACCGTATAGGTACAGCGCCAATCTCATCCGGGAGGAGACAGCCTAATAGAGGAAGATGGAGTGAACATATCGGTAAGTGGAGAAACGTGTATGTAAGGATAATTATACTATGTTCACTACCTGTCAACCGGCGTGGGAAGGTGTACAAGATATCATATGTATCCGGAAACCAGTGAAACTGATCTGGAATTGGCACAAGTTATCCAGTGGGTAATGCAAGTCTGCTATACTTGCTTTAAAACATATAGCCCATAATGGCGCAAGTTAATATTCTATAAGAGAGAAAAAAATCTCTTTGAATAAGCAGTTCCACAAAATATGCAGCATAAGGTGAGGTAAAACCTCCATAGGAAATGACTCGCGCTTACTCACAATCTATAAACAGCCGTGAGGAGGAATTGTATAGGAGTCCTTGTTAAAGGTGGTAGTGGGATAGCAGGAGTTATCCTGATTGTCAATATCAGTGTCCTATATTCGTTGCGGACTTATGACATAAGAAACAAAGGTTAATGCAATGGTATGCCAACAATTTCTCAACCATAAGCAAAAATGGGTGAATCAAATAACAGTACCTCTGAAATGAAACAGCCTGTGTGAAGACAATGCCCTGTGCAGTAGGTTATTCCCAGGGGGGTTGCTTGGAAATGGAACGGTCAAAAAGACCCATGAGGAGCAAAGGGAACCTATAGTTGTAGAGACATAGATTATGGGTGAGCGAAATGAGGAAGTCATGTTAGGGAAGCCCGATGTATGGGGTGATACAGACCTGTGTCCAGTGGAGAAAGTGGCTGGCTGCTGCGCTGGTCTGTGCACTAACGCTGTCTTAAATGCAGGGTTAAATGAGAAGATCAGCTGCAGGTGAAGCTGACTTCTTCCTTTGTTATGTCTTGCATAGGGACGGTAGTGGTGAGAATTGGTACTGCGGCGCTATATCACACTGTGGACTGCTGGACACTGTGTGTCGCTACATTATACGGTGAGGAGTGGTATACAGACCTCCGTGATGTGAGGGAGTAAGTGCCTTTCATGTGACCGCTAGGACAGAAGAGTGAACCAGTGGTGTGTAGAAATCACGTGGTGAAAGGAGCCTAAAAGGAAGAAAAACAGATTAGTAGGCATCTGACAGGGAAGAAAAAAAAAAAAAAAAAAGAATGCCTACTAATCTGTTTTTCTTCCTTTTAGGCTCCTTTCACCACGTGATTTCTACACACCACTGGTTCACTCTTCTGTCCTAGCGGTCACATGAAAGGCACTTACTCCCTCACATCACGGAGGTCTGTATACCACTCCTCACCGTATAATGTAGCGACACACAGTGTCCAGCAGTCCACAGTGTGATATAGCGCCGCAGTACCAATTCTCACCACTACCGTCCCTATGCAAGACATAACAAAGGAGGAAGTCAGCTTCACCTGCAGCTGATCTTCTCATTTAACCCTGCATTTAAGACAGCGTTAGTGCACAGACCAGCGCAGCAGCCAGCCACTTTCTCCACTGGACACAGGTCTGTATCACCCCATACATCGGGCTTCCCTAACATGACTTCCTCATTTCGCTCACCCATAATCTATGTCTCTACAACTATAGGTTCCCTTTGCTCCTCATGGGTCTTTTTGACCGTTCCATTTCCAAGCAACCCCCCTGGGAATAACCTACTGCACAGGGCATTGTCTTCACACAGGCTGTTTCATTTCAGAGGTACTGTTATTTGATTCACCCATTTTTGCTTATGGTTGAGAAATTGTTGGCATACCATTGCATTAACCTTTGTTTCTTATGTCATAAATCCGCAATGAATATAGGACACTGATATTGACAATCAGGATAACTCCTGCTATCCCACTACCACCTTTAACAAGGACTCCTATACAATTCCTCCTCACGGCTGTTTATAGATTGTGAGTAAGCGCGAGTCATTTCCTATGGAGGTTTTACCTCACCTTATGCTGCATATTTTGTGGAACTGCTTATTCAAAGAGATTTTTTTCTCTCTTATAGAATATTAACCTGCGCCATTATGGGCTATATGTTTTAAAGCAAGTATAGCAGACTTGCATTACCCACTGGATAACTTGTGCCAATTTCAGATCAGTTTCACTGGTTTCCGGATACATATGATATCTTGTACACCTTCCCACGCCGGTTGACAGGTAGTGAACATAGTATAATTATCCTTACATACACGTTTCTCCACTTACCGATATGTTCACTCCATCTTCCTCTATTAGGCTGTCTCCTCCCGGATGAGATTGGCGCTGTACCTATACGGTAGCCACTGAAACTCTTTATCTCTATTGGACAGGTACCTTTTCTTATACATATCTTATACATCTCTCCTTACCCTGAGAACTTTTTTCCCCCCCTCTTCCCCTCCCTCCTCCCCTCTCCTCTTCCACAATCTTTTCTCTTCTTTTACATTTCACTCTTCTTTTACTTATATCTAGCTTTGACATGTGATCTTCTACCCTGGTAATATACCATTACATGATTTCCTTAAGACTTTGACTGGCTGACCCCGACTTTCAATCGTTTAGTCACAGGTACCCACAAATCACTCAATAGTCGTGTACATGTCATGATTCACTGCATGATTTTTAATACGATTATCCTGTTTTTTCACCTAGTGCTCACACGCACCAATCATTCTCTCCTTTTGAGTGGTGACTCGTATCGCTCCTTTTCAAGTAGTGTTCATATATTGACTCCTCTGCCTCATAGATATGTGCATTTGTTCGTCTCTTCATACATACGCATGATAAACTTTCAGTTTGCACACAAATTTCTTCGGATGATGTCCTAATCTTCTCCCTGGGTATATATATGCTATTACCCCATATGTTTGTACTTTTTTCACCCTGCAACTGTAATGCGTGTTACATGTTCTCTTTTGTACATTGTATATAAGTGACCGGAGCTGTGTCTCCTGGTAATTATCTCTTGTGTTATGTATTAATTTTGTTTTTATGTTTTCTTTATAGTCTGATATATTCTCTTGATAAAGGTCAAGGTGTGACCGAAACGTTGAGATAAGACTATTACACAATAAAAAACATCAAAGATACCCAGACATTGTTTTCTTTCTTCTTGGAGTGCCGGGGATAATTTTGGAGTTGAGTTGATTGTTTCTCCAGAGCACCCGAATATATATAGTGAGCCAGGTCATAGTTACATAGTTACATAGTTACTTAGGTTGAAAAAAGACCTAGGTCCATCCAGTTCAACCTTCCTCCACCAGTTCTACATTTAGTCACTAAGTCATTTATAACCAACAATGTTTTGTGTACTGAGGAAATCATCCAGCCCTTTTTTAAAAGCTGTTATAGTATCTGCCATTACTACCTCTTGTGGTAGGGCATTCCACAGTCTGACCGCTCTAACTGTAAAGAACCCTTTCCTATTTAGGTGTCGGAATCGCTTTTCTTCCACTCGCAGTGAGTGCCCCCTGGTCCTTAGTATTGTTTTTGGAAGAAATAAGTCATGTGCCAGTCCTTTATATTGACCACACATGTATTTATACATATAAATGAGATCTCCTCTGAGACGTCTTTTTTCTAAGCTAAACATATCTAACTTTTTCAATCTGCCATCATATGGGAGGCCTTCCATTCCTTGTAATAGTCTAGTTGCCCGCCTTTGAACTGACTCTAACTTCTGAATGTCCTTTTTAAAATGTGGAGCCCAAAACTGGATCCCGTATTCCAGATGTGGCCTTACAAGTGATTTATAGAGGGGTAACAATACGTTGGGATCACGGGATCTAATCTCTCTTTTTATACACCCTAGAATCTTGTTTGCTTTAGCAGCTGCTGCTTGGCATTGAGTGCTGCTGCTCAGCTTATTTGTAATGAGAATACCCAAGTCCTTCTCCTGTTCTGTAGTCCCGAGTTTACTTCCATTTAATGTATACGCAGCTATAGGATTACTCCGTCCTAGGTGCATTACTTTACATTTATCAACATTAAATCTCATTTGCCAAGTATCTGCCCATTCTGACATCTTATCCAGATCTTTTTGTAATATTGTACTATCCAGGTCAGTTTTTAATATCCTACATAGTTTGGTGTCATCGGCAAAGACTGACACTGTACTATCAATCCCATCCACAAGGTCATTAATAAAGAGAGTAAAAAGAATCGGTCCAAGCACAGATCCCTGCGGCACCCCACTGCTGACTATAGCCCATTTAGAGAATGTACCATTTATGACTACTCTTTGTTTCCTATCTTTTAGCCAATTCCTTACCCAGTTGCATATTGTGTCCCCTAGTCCTTGCTTCTGGAGCTTTAGTATAAGGCTATTATGGGGTACAGTATCAAATGCCTTTGCAAAGTCCAAATAAATCACATCAGCTGCATTACCAATATCCAGGTTTGCACTTACCCCCTCATAGAACCCCAACAGGTTGGTTAGACACGACTTATCTTTCATGAATCCATGCTGTTTGTCAGTTATCATATTATTTTCTGCAATATATTTTTGCATGCCATCCCTTAAAATGCCCTCAAAAACTTTGCATACTACTGATGTCAGGCTTACTGGACGGTAGTTGCCTGGATCTACCCTCTTACCTTTCTTAAATATCGGTACCACATCAGCAATCCTCCAATCCTGAGGCACCAACCCTGTTACAAGTGAGTCTAAAAAGATGAGATACAGCGGTCTGTCGATTACGGAGCTCAATTCCCTCAATATTCGTGGATGAATGCCATCTGGCCCTGGGGATTTGTCAATGTTTAATTTACTCAAACGTAGGCGTACTTCATCTTGTGTTAAATTAATTATATCGGGTGGTGGACTTTGATTTTTCACTTGTTGAATGATCCCTGGTACAGTCAGTTCCTTGGTGAATACAGATGAGAAATGCCTATTTAATATCTCAGTCTTTTGTTTGTCCTCTATAACTAACTTGTTGTTATATTTTAAGGGTCCGATACTATCCATTGTTTTCCTTTTGGCATTAATGTATTTATAAAAGATTTTGGGATTTATTTTAATGTCATTGGCGATTTTTGTTTCAGTAGCTAGTTTTGCTTGTTTGATTTCTTTTTTGCATTGCCTATTGATATCTTTATACTCCTGCAATGCTATTTCTGTATTCTCAGCCTTTAAGATTTTAAACGCCCTTTGTTTTTGTTTTATTATACTTTGTACAGTCTTATTTATCCATAGTGATTTCTTTTTATTCCTGGACATTTTATTACCAGAGGGTATACGTTTTTTACAGGACTCTAGTAGTATATCCTTAAACTTACCCCATTTATGTTCGGTATCCCCAGTTACCATGACTCTGTCCCAATCTACACATTTAAGCTCTTCCCTTAATTTGTTGAAATCAGCTTTCCTAAAATTCCAGGTTTTAGCATTCCCCCTTTGAAATGTTCTATTGAATATTATGTCGAAGCTTACCATATTATGATCGCTGGTGCCCAAGTGCTCCCGGACCTGTAGATCTGAAATTGTATCCGGTCTATTTGACAGGACCAGATCTAGCAAATTATCTCCCCTGGTCGGTTCACCTACCATCTGAGAGAGGAAATGGTCTTGAATGGTAGATAAGAACTTACAGCTTTAAGCAGAACCAGAAGATTCTATGTCCCACTGTATGTCTGGATAGTTGAAATCCCCCATAATAAGAACCCGATTATTATTATTAGCTGCCTTTTCAATTTGTTCCAGCATTTCACCCTCTATTTGTTCAGGTATGTTTGGAGGCTTATAGCAAACTCCAATTAGCATTTTTCCATTATTCCCCTCCCCATGTACATTTACCCATACTGACTCTACATTGTTGCTTTTCCCTTCAATGTCATCATACAACACAGGTTTTAGGTTAGATTTGATAAATATACACACCCCACCACCTTTTTGGCCTTTCCTGTCCCTCCTAAATGTACTATAACCCTGTATGTTTGTCACCCAGTCATGGCTTTCATCCAGCCAGGTTTCCGTAATGCCCACCACATCATAATCCATGGTTGACATAAGAGTCTCCAATTCATTCATTTTGTTTGCAAGACTTCTTGCATTTGCCAGTAGACATTTAATCCTATTAACACCTTTATTACTCCTAGCCTCCCTACGTTCCTTGTATGTCCCATCCCCCCCTAATCCTTCATTGACCCCTACCGTCTCCCTGTCTCTATCTGCTCTATCTATCCCCTTATTTGCTCCACTACCCTCCCTCCCCCCCAATCCTAGTTTAAAAGCTCCTCCATCCGTCTGACCATTTTCTCCCCCACCACAGCTGCACCTTCCCCATTGAGGTGCAGCCCGTCCCTACCGTAGAGCCTGTAGCCGACTGAGAAGTCGGCCCAGTTCTCCATGAACCCGAACCCTTCCTTCCTGCACCAATTTCTAAGCCACATATTTATCTCCCTAAGCTCCCGCTGTCTTTCTAGTGACGCTCGTGGCACCGGTAGTATTTCTGAAAACACCACCTTGGAGGTCCTGGACTTCAGCTTCTCTCCTAGTTCCCTGTAATCATTTTTAAGGACCTTCCACCTGCCTCTAACTTTGTCATTAGTACCAATGTGCACCATGACCGCTGGGTTTTCCCCAGCCCCACCCAGCAATCTGTCTATCCGATCCACAATATGCCGAACCCGAGCACCCGGCAGACAACACACTGTTTGGCATTCACGGTCTCGGCGACAGATGACCCTGTCTGTCCGCCTAATTATAGAGTCCCCTACCACCAACATCTGTCTGGGCTTTGCTGCACTCCTATTTCCCTCCTTCCTACAGCAGTTGTTTTCCTGGTTGCTAGGAGCAACGTCCTGCTGTAGTGACCCTAGTCCAGGGCCTTCATTCCTGATATCAGCCAAACAGGCATATTTACTAGGTTGTGCCAGGTCAGGACTAGGCTCCCTGACACTTTTCCCCCTACCTCTTCTTCTAACTGTTACCCAGCTACCTACCTCTGGGTCCTGATCTTCCCCACTTCCACCCTCCTCCATATCACTGGCCCCAGCCAGAGAAAGCTCAGTGAGCTCTAAACTCCTCTCCAGGTTTGCAATGCCCCTTAGTGTTGCAAGCTGCTTATTTAGATCAGTTACCTTGGCTTCCAAATACGCAACATGCTTGCATCGAGTGCAGACATATTCACCCTCGAACGGCTGCTCAAGGCATGCATACATCTGACAAGATACACACCTGGTAGCATTGTCCATGGAGCACCTATCAAATGGGGATCAACAGTAAAGTAGAAAAACAAAGAGAAAAAAACGAAAGAACCCCAATGGGAAACGTATAAGGATAAATACAAACTATGTTCTTGTGTCAAACTATGTAATTGTGTTGAAACTATGAACTTTACTTCAATTCAGCACCTCGCTCGCTCAGCCACCTCGCTAGTACTGGCTGGTTTATATAGATGTACAATGACTACCAGAAGCTGCTGGAAGCTTCTAGAAACAGGTGTGACTAATCCTACTAATTAAATCACAAGACTAACTTTTTTTTTTTTTTTTTCCCTTTTCACAGAATCACAAACAGACACACAATTCCCTAATGAAATTCAACAATTACAGTTATCACCACTATGTAATTGTGTTGAAACTATGCACTTATCTTAAATTCAGCACTTTACTTCAATTCAGCACCTCGCTCGCTCAGCCACCTAGCTAGTACTGGCTGGTTTATATAGATGTACAATGACTACCAGAAGCTGCTGGAAGCTTCTAGAAACAGGTGTGACTAATCCTACTAATTAAATCACAAGACTAACTTTTTTTGTTTTTTTCCCTTTTCACAGAATCACAAACAGACACACAATTCCCTAATGAAATTCAACAATTACAGTTATCACCACTATGTAATTGTGTTGAAACTATGCACTTATCTTAAATTCAGCACTTTCCTTCAATTCAGCACCTCGCTCGCTCAGCCACCTCGCTAGTACTATACGATCTATGTATAAAGAAGCCTCTCCAGGCCTCCATGTATAAAGCAGCCTCTCCAGGCCTCCATGTATAAAGCAGCCTCTCCAGGACTCCATGTATAGTAATGCAGCCTCTCCAGACCTCCACGTATAAAGCAACCTGCTCTGACCTCCATGTATAAAGCAGCCTCTCCAGGTCTCCATATATAATGCAGCTTCCTCAGACCTCCATGTATAAAGCAGCCTCTCCAGGCCTCCATGTATAATAATGCAGCTTCCCAAGACCTCCATATATAATGCAGTCTCCTCAGACCTCCATGTATAAAGCAGCCTCTCCAGGCTTCCATGTATAATAATGCAGCTTCCCCAGAACAGCTTTCCCAAGCCTCTGGCCACCGTTTACTCACTTATATTAAAAAAAACAAAAAAACAAAAACAAGTACTCACCTTCTCTCTTCCTTCCACCGCTGCTGTCCTCCCCGTAGCTCGTTCTCCTGGTGTTGCAGTCGGCGTCCTCCCTTCCTGCACTCTGTGCACTCAGCACAGCAGTCACTCGGGAGTGACGTCACCGCGCAGGGGGAGAATGGTGATGCATATCGCGGCACCGGCCGTGCTATGCTTCATCATTACTGTGCGCGGTGATGGGGGAGATGCCGCAGCTGCTGACACCAGGTAGGGGGCCCCAGTCCCACCGCTGACACCAGGCAGGGGGGCCTGGTGTCGGCGGCGGCAGCGGGTCAAATAGCAGCCGCGTGGTCTGAGACAGATCAGCGCGGCTCCTCTCACACTGACAGGAGCTGGCTGCTGATCTGCCTGGCGGCCACCGGTCCCCTAACCTCCCGGGCCCGGCCGCGATCGCGACCGCTGCGACCGCGGTAGTTATGTGTGTGTGTGTGTGTCCGAACACGACTTCCCAGTGGCGCATCACAAGAGCTTACAAGTTATCTACATAAACATAGACAAAACCCATTACCCCCCCCTGAATACCCTTGTTAGCTGAAGCCTCACAGATAAGGCAGATGATAACAGTGTGAATGTAAACCACACAGCTCAGCAAAACAGTCCTGGAAATCTTGTAAAGCAACAGTCAATGCAAACATGTGTCGCTGTCCCTCTATGATTTTAACTGTAAGCGACAATTTGACAGTGCAGAGGCAGCAAGTCTTATTGTCTATATAGTCGGCCTAACCAGATCAGATATGTGTTTTGCTAATAAAACAAAGTGTTGTGTGCACGCATTACTGTATGGGCCCACCCTACCGTACCCGGGTACTGTGGTGTCCATTTGCCATAAATACAGACTTTACGCTCCTCTCACGGTAAACAGTATAGACAGCACCGGAAGAATGTTGGTCTCTGGCACAGGATGCAGCTCACAGGCGTTAAGGTCCTCCTCACCCAACTCCAACACGACTCCCCTCACAATTGACCGAAGTATTTCCGCGGTGGCTCCTTGCTGTAATGCACACCTTTAGCTTTCCCTTCTGTTCATAGACAGAATCTCCTCAGCTCTCCAAGTCCACAGCCGAAGACCATTTTGCTATTGCTATAGTGACTAAACAGACAAAAGCAGATGCAAAAAACAGCAGCCCCTTGTGTGTAGTCTGCAACAATGCATGAAATGAATGGCAAATAAGCATGTTGCATTGACATTGGATAAAGCTGATCAATACACCCTCACGCTATCAATTGATATCCATGTGACACTTCATGGACGAAGTACTGAAAGTAGTGAGTTTTTGGCCTCTACTTAGAGATTGGTGACAGATCTTACAGATTACATGACTTTGGTGATCCTTTGCGATGTCAAAAAAGCCCCAGGCTAGGCAAGGCTTAGAGCCCATGCGACCTGCAGAGCCACCATGACTTCTGCTCAAAGGCACAGTTGTGGCTGAGGATTCAGTTGTTGACGTGCTTCCAGTACTTAGTCTCTGTCCAGGAAGACGCAAAGTTACCTCGTCGTCAGTCGCATCCTTCTCCACCTCCTCTGCTGACCTCATCGACTGGGTAACTTTGGTTTGACAGTAAGTGGGGTCTCCAACCTCATCATCACCCTGTGTGTTTTCATTCCCCTCGTCCTGAGTCCTCCGAGACAACCTCTTCCTTCCCTGACCGAATAGTAATGTTGTCGTTCCAATAAGGTATCTGAGTCTCCTCAGCAAGTTCCCCATTGTCTCCACCAGGAGGATTTACAGTTTGGGAATGAGAGTGTCCATTATGCTCGGCACCTTCTTCATCGGGACCTAAGATCTAACTCACAAAGCTTCTGGGCATCACTGCAGATCATTTCCTTGTCTGGACTCACTGCAGCTTTGGAGCAGACCTCTGATTCCCAGGCTATAGTGTGACTGAACAGCTCTGCAGACTCAACCATCTCTGTTACCCCATACTCAGCAGGGCTGGTGGAAACTTGAGAGCTGTTAGGAAGCAAGTGCGATTGGGTTGACACCACAGAGGAATGGAGTATTTGGGATATTGAACTTGAGGTGGAGGAGAGGCCACTTTATGGAGCACTTGAGATCCATTGAAGCAGCTGCTGTTTTGGTGCCTCATCTACATTTGGTAGTGATGGTCGTGTCTGTAAAAAAAGGGATCATATCAGATTATCCACGGGAAAAAGTACACCTGGTATTTTGGCTGGTAGTTGGTGTTACGAATCGGTGCCGCCATAGACGCAAGCAGCTTGCTGCAGTTCCAGTTGCGCCCAGGCATCAACTGCCATTTTTGGCTGTGCCTCGGGTCGTCCAGCTGGCTGCTTTCTCCTCCACATTTAAGTCTGGAGAGGCGGCTAGTACGCATGCGTGTGCCAATTTACCCCAGCCCCAGCCCAAGTCCAGCGTTTCACCTAGTGAGTATGCTCAGCCTGACTGTGGCATTCCTGAGACTAAGTCTTCAGTTTGGGCTACAGCGCATGCTCCCACACTTAGGGGTACTTTGAACACTACGACATCGCAAGCCGATGGTAGCGATGCCGAGTGCGATAGTCCCCGCCCCCGTCGCAGCTGCGATATCTTGTGATAGCTGCTGTAGCGAACATTATTGCTACGGCAGCTTCACATGCACTTACCTGCCCTGCGACGTTCAGGCTACTGAGCATGCTCAGGCACTTAGTGCATCAGAGGCTAGGTCCGGTAATGAACTCTTTGGCCCTGTCTGTGACGTGGCAGGCCCAGATAGACCACAGGGCATCAGGTGTCCTGATGATGTGGCCAGGCCACTCCGGACTGGCTTGCAGAGGCCTGCCCCTATGACTTGTCTCCTCATTATTGTTGGTCAGACGATGACTAGTGAGGTGTTTGGGTCGTGGCCGCCATGAGGTAATCATTGAAGTGGCGGTTCCGAATAGGCCGCTGGTTATGCCACTGATGACGTGTCACTCTGCTTTTGTCTCCAGGAGGTGCATTGTGGTCCACCGTGGGTTGGGGCGGACCCAGTTTATAAAAGGGGCTGGAGGCAACAAGGAGGTGCACAGTCTTCTATTATGCTCAGAAAGAGCACACCTCCATGTGTTGAACCCATTGCAGCTTTAGGCCAGAGGTAGGCAGGGATAATGCGTCAGTGCAGGACGCCACCACAGTTGGTAACGCAGAACGGTTAAGAACAGCTCCTGTCCTACCAGTCCTGCTAGTGCACCCAGTGGCATTAACTAGGCTGCTGCTTCTGATGCGCCTGCTTTCCACAGGTGTGGCCCCTACGCACATGGACAGCGTACCCAATGGCCCCTGTGTTGTTAACAGGGAGTTCCTGGGCTGGGTGGGTGTGTGGACCCTGTGACGCTAACAGGGTTCCCAGTCTCCAGATCCGAGTGTCGTCTAACTCGGTTCAGGCTACTATTAGTTTCAGAGCCACCCAGCTCTGTATCCTCTGCCTAACCTTTGTGTTGCCAGAATCTCCTTTTCCATCTGTGAGCACGGTGGACCCCGACCCGCAATTGGGATATATACCACCTTATCCTAATCTGCCATTCCCCCCGTAACAGATGGTGTTTCTTCAGCAGATGTTACTGTTGCTTAACCACCAAAGCCACGGACACAAACTTTTTTCTACTTTCCAACACACCTGTTCCCCTTTCCACCAGCATATGGCCTTTTGCCACTCATTTTGTATATTTACTAATTTGAAACTCTGCAGGGACACCATAGTCAACGCCGTCTCAGCACAGCAGCCAGCCCTCGGTCCCTCAGATGTGGACAAATAAAAGACCATTTCCTACTAGCCATGACAAAGCGTTGTGATTCACTCTGTGCAGCACCGGTGTTTAGTGGAAAAGCCGAGCTAAGATTGCGTACCTGCTTCTGCTGATACTCCTGCATACGTGCGTCCCTTTGTATGGCAGGATTTATTTTGCTAAATTTTGTCTTGTACCGGGGATCTAACAGTGTGGCAACCCACTAGTCAGCATTACTTCGAATACGGACAATCCGAGGGTCATGTTGTAGGTAGTGCAGCAAGAAAGCACTCAGGTGTCTTGCGCATCAAGGAGGACCAAGTCCTTGCTGTGTTGGTGGCGTAGAGGTGAGAATCATGCCTCCTTCCTCTGCCCTCTCCCCCCAACCTCGCACAACCGAAATGTGAGCAAGCTCTCCCTCATCTGCTCAGTCTTCCATGCCCAGCGACAGTTTGTTCTCCATTTCTTACTGGGCTCCTGCACCTTCCTCAACAGTTTTGCTGATACTATGCGCCCTTGATAATCCATCTCCCCCACTGTCCCATGCCTGCCCTCTTGGTGCTGCTGACCGTCTGGACCTTGTAGATGTTGTTATCTCTTGCGCATATGACTCCTCCTGTACTTCCTTCCATTCCTCTTGTCCCACCACCTGACTATGAATGCTGTTTAGAGTGTGCTCCAGCATGTAGATGACCGGAATTGTTATGCCGATGATGGCAACGTCAGCGCTAAACATCTTCATCGCCATTTTTAAACTTCGAAGAAGGGTGCAAAGGTCCTTGATCTGAGACCACTCCAGCAGCGTGAACTGCCCCACCTGTGGATCTCTTTAGCCCAGGCTATACTGTACGTCATAACGTATTGCAGAAGGGCTCGCCGGTGCTGCCACAGACGCTGCAACATGTGGAGATTCAAATTCCAGTGTGTCGGTACATCACATTTCAGGTGCTGAACCGCCAGACCGAAAGACTTCAGGAGTGATGCAAGTTGTTGAGCTGCTGGGTGTGAACACTGGAAGTGAGCACATAGCGAGCGTGCCCGCTGCAGAGAGCTATGTAGGCCGGGATGGTGGTTTAAAAATTGCTGGACAAACAGGTTCAACACGTGAGCCATACAAGGCACGTGTGTCACATTGCCCTGACGAAGGGCCGCACCTAGGTTTGCATCATTGTCGCACACGGCTGTTAAGTCACCACTAGAGTCCGCTCCATCAATTTGTACTCCGATCACCAGGTGCCAACGTGTTCCTTTCGTATATAGTGCTGATGATGGGAGAGGAGTCAATACCAGTGGTGCCGGTGGCCGCAGGTTCCGCTCACCCACTGGGCTGCATTACCTTGAGATATGCAGAACCACTGGCTGACTGTAGGTGGTGGGTGTCTCACAGCTGAAGTACCATCATTCAGCTACAACCAATGGGAGACATCACACCCTTTTTTAGGCCCATCCTGTCTGCTGACCACTGCCAGACATAGCTCTGAACCTCTGGTTCCTGTTCCGCCCAGTTCTGTTTTGTGATTTTGTGTACTGACTACGGCTTGTTTCATGACTATGTCTCCTCCCTTCTGTTTATGTACCTCGTTGCACGATCCGCATTTGATCTCTGCTTGTTTTCTGATTAAGTCCTGGCCATCCCATTCTGTTCATGTTCCTCAGTTCATGGTTTGACCCTGCCTGACTACTACTCTCTCGGACTGCAGCCTTCCACAGGTATCACCTTGGGCCCTGTGTAATTCCAAATCCCTGTATGGGGGTTAAAGGGTTTCAGGGTTCTGGGGGTCCTGCTTGGTGAGTGGCTTCCCTCTAGCCTATCCTTTACAGCCCGTCTGAGTATGTGGATCCAGGCAGGCGTTACAACGTGCCCTCTGCAGAAGGCCATGTAGGCCGGGATAGTGGTTTAAAAATTGCTGGATAACCAGGTTCAACACGTGAGCCATACAAGGCACATGTGTCACATTGTCACGGCGAAGGGCCGCACCCAGGTTTGCATCATTGTCGCACCCGGCCTTCCCTGACTGCTGGTTGAGTGGAGACAACTATTGATGAAACTCGGTCTCACTCTCCACACAGGGGTAGAAAAGTCATCTATGATCCATGACTTCTTCATCTTGGTTCTTTTTGAAAAAAGCAAGGGGACTCCAACCACAGTCTCCCTCGTTTCCAAAAATTAGGCCACACACACACCACTTCATCCCGCCCACCTCCTTCCTTCCGCATTTCCGGCGGGAGCCGCGGGACGCAGGTAAGATCTGTTCATCATTCCCGGGGTGTCACACACTGCGATGTGTGGTACCTTGAGAACAATAAACAACCCGACGTGCAATTTTAAGGAAATGAACGACGTGTATGCGATGAATGGTTTTACGTTCAATCGCAATCGCACGTAGCTGTCACATGCTACAACAACACTAACGATGCTGGATGTGCGTCACTTACGAGGTGACCCCGCCGACACATCGTTAGATTTGTTGTAGCGTGTAAAGCCTGCTTTAAAGTAATGATGGTCTATATTTTCTCTTAGTTGAGTGGTTCTTGTCATATTCTATTTTAAAACTTATGTGGAATAGAGCTAATCACTGTATAGGACTGTATACAACTGTGTACCAACATTACCTTTGCAGATCTCTCCTTATGGTTACAAAAACTTTCTGAAGGCTGGTGATTACAAAGATGAACTCTTGATGAGACATACATTGTCATTTTAATCAGGCTCGGACTGGTGCTCTGAGGGACCAGGAGACTATCACAGTCACAAAAGTTTTGACTGCAACTGGATTATCGGAGCTGCTGTTTACTGGGTTATTGTTAGCTGGATGTGCATTCTCAGATTCTCATCTAGTTGAAAAATACTGCAGCACAATATCAATACACGCCACTGGCTTATTAGAGACGTTTTGCTAATGTTGATGTCTCATCGCAGATGGTGCAATGATGTCACTGCATTATGCAATCAGTGCCAGAATATAGAAAAGAAAGGAGGCGCTGCTCCTCATGGAAGCAAGGACAAATGTGAGGAATCTGGTTTTTTGTTTTGTTTTGGTTTTTTTTTAATTTCTGTCTGAATAGCACAAGCAGGGCCAGATTAAGGTTGGTGGGGGCCCCTGGGCAGAAAATCTGGTGGGGGCCCCATAATGTTAACATTTTTAGCCGTAACAGTAGAGCACGAACTGAAGCATTTAGATATAAATCCACTGAGCATGGATCTTATCCTGTTCTGCCACATTCACATTTACACTTATACACAGAAAATAAAGTTACTCATATTTTTTTATTGATCCCAATGTTAAGACAGCCAAGTAATAGTAAAAATAAAGGGAAAGTTCTCACTGGCAGCAATGGTTGCTGAAAATCACAATGTGCTCTCTATTGTATTGTCTCCAGAGTAGTACATAGCAGCTGATGTCTGTACACGGTATGCCATACACAGTATCAGAGGTGGATCTAGGTTTTCCTGTCCATGGAGTAGGAGTTCAGTTTGGCGCCCCCTTCTATACACGGCTTATGCGGTTTGAGTAGTTGTCATGTGACCGCTCATACGCCATTTTCACACGTGCCGATGAGCTGCTCTTCCTAATTCTCTCGATGTTCAGTGAAATACTACAGCCCATAAAGAGAAGCAGGAAGAGAAGCTAACTGTGACTCAAAGTATTAAAATGACCTGCAAGTGGTCATGTGACTACTTCTAAAATTAGCAAGCAGAGCTGAATCCTTACATTGAGTATATTACAGGTTGTTGGGTTGGGCATGCTACGGGGCTTACTTTTATTATTAAAGGGGTTGTCCAGCTCAACAAGGAAAATTTATAGTTATATGACTGCAGACTTCTGAATTCTCACAGCTTGCGGACTGCACACTGTCATGATTTTCCCGTGCCATGAGCAAGTAGTCATGGGACTGCAAGTATGCGATTTGCTTACTTCCGGCCACATTCAAATTAGACGTCTGCAGCCTCACTCAATAGTTACATGCCCTCAAGCTCTCACTGCTGGCATCAGAGATTCCTGACTGTGTGCAGTGTGCACACTGAGGATTCAGAAGTCTGCAGTCACATAGAAACTTTCATCACAAACCTGGACAACCCCTTTAATGCTACTAACATAATGTAGAAACCCTTGCGGTCATGTAATTTTACAAATCATGGCTTGCTACATGTGTACAGGATCAGAATCAGTAAAATGTACATAAATACACTGTGTGCAGAATTATTAGACAATTGAGTATTTTGCTCACATGATACTTTTATACATGTTGTCCTACTCCAAGCTGTATAGGCTGAGAGCCAACTACCAATTAAGTAAATCAGGTGATGTGCCTCTCTGTAATGAGGAGGGGTGCGGTGTAATGACATCAACACCTTATATAAGGCGTGCTTAATTATTAGGCAACTTCCTTTCCTTTGGCAAAATGGGTCAGAAGAGAGATTTGACGGGCTCTGAAAAGTCCAAAATTGTGAGATGTCTTGCAGAGGGATGCAGCAGTCTTGAAATTGCCAAACTTTTGAAGCGTGATCACTAAACAATCAAGCGTTTCATGGCAAATAGCTAACAGGGTCGCAAGAAGTGTGTTGGGCAAAAAAGGCGCAAAATAACTGCCCATAAACTGAGAAAAATCAAGCATGAAGCTGCCAAGATGTCATTTACCACCAGTTTGGACATATTTCAGAGCTGCAACATTACTAGAGTATCAAAAAGCACAAGGTGTGCCATACTCAGGGACATGGCCAAGGTAAGGAAGGCAGAAAAACCACCACCTCTGACCAAGAGACATAAGATAAAACCTCAAGACTGGGCCAAGAAATATCTGAAGACTGATGTTTCAAAGGTTTTATGGACTGATGAAATGAGAGTGACTCTTGATGGCCAGATGGATGGGCCAGAGGCTGGATCAGTAAAGGGCAGAGAGCTCTACTCCGACTCAGACGCCAGCAAGGTGGAGGTGGGCACTGGTATGGGCTAGGATCAGCAAAGATCAACTTGTGGGACCTTTTCTGGTTGAGGATGGAGTGAAGCTCAACTCCCAGACCTACTGCCAGTTTCTGGAAGACAACTTCTTCAAGCAGTGGTAGAGGAAGAAGTCGGTATCGTTCAAGAAAAACATGATTTTCATGCACGACAATGCTCCATCACGTGCATCCAACTACTCCACAGCGTGGCTGGCCAGTAAAGGTCTAAAAGATGAAAAAATAATGACATGGCCCCCTTGTTCACCTGATCTGAACCCCATAGAGAACCTGTGGTCCCTCATAAAATGTGAGATCTACAGGAAGGGAAAACAGTCACCTCTGGGAGCAGTGTCTGGAGGCTGTGGTGGCTGCTGCACGCAATGTGGATCGTAAACAGATCAAGCACTGACAGAATCTATGGATGGTGGCTGCTGAGTGTCATCAGAAAGAAAGGGGGCGATATTGGGCACTCATTTTTTGGGGTTTTGTTTTTGCATGTCAGAAATGTTTATTTCTAAATTTTGTGCAGTTATATTGGTTTACCTGGTGAAAATAAACAAGTGAGATGGGAATAGATTTGCTTTTTATTAAGTTGCCTAATAATTCTGCACAGTAATAGTTACCTGCACAGACAGATATCCTCCTAAGATAGCCAAATCTAAAAAAAACCCCACCCCAACTTCCAAAAATATTAAGATTTGATATTTATGAGTCTTTTGGGCTAATTGAGAACATAGTTGTTGATCAATAATAAAAAAAATCCTCTAAAATACAAAATGCCTAAAAATTATGCACACGGTGTACAGCACCAGAACCAAAAGCAATACCAAAATACATCACTAGCACCCTCATCAGTAAACGAATATATCACCAGAACCACCAATACATGACTACAGTACCAAATTTACTACAACAATATATTGTAATGTCACATCCCCATATACATTTGTATCACATGAATTAACAACTCCCAGTATGTCCTTAACAATTGTGAGAAAATGCTGGGAATTGTTATCAGTATTTATCAGACTTTGGACCATACAGGAACCACAGTCCTGATGAGAAGCATTGAGTATCACACACATACATTCAGGTACCTTGTAGGTGACATCTTCCCTTATCGGAGTCATCTTATTCTTTCTTCTCCATCTTGTCCAGACGTCATGATGACTATTCACATCCACAGCTCCTCTCTGCAGACTTCCCGGGCCTTCTGCAGCACATCTCGACATTATGCCCTTAAAATAAATAGCAGAATGATTATAATGCTCCTAAATATAAATATATGACCTACGCTGTGCGCCTGAATAAATAATTGCCCCTCACTGTGCTCCCTGCACAAAATGACCCACACAATGTCATTCTTATGGTACATGGCCTCTTCTTTCAGTACTGTGCCCCCTCTTCACACCGTCCTCTACATTGTGTACCCACTATACTTCCAAATGTCTATACTGTGCCCCCTCCTCACACTCCCCCTCCTGAGCTGTGCCCTCACAATGTCCCCCATGCTATCCCCTCTCTATACTGCCCTCACCCTCAGTACCAAAATCACTGAAAGTGCAACTCAATCTCACATTCCCCCTCCTCAGCATACTGTGCCCTCCATACTGTGCCCTCACACTGCTCACCATGCTGCCCCTTCTCTATACTGCCTACCTCCTTCACTATACAGTCACTATACCGCACCTCAGTCTCACATTCCCCCTCCTCAGCATACTGTGCCTCCATACTGTGCCCTCACACTGGCCACCATGCTGCCCATTCTCTATACTGCCTACCTCCTTCACTATACAGTCACTATACTGCACCTCAGTCTCACATTCCCCCTCCTCAGCATACTGTGTCCTCACACTGGCCACCATGCTGCCCCTTCTCTATACTGCCTACCTCCTTCACTATACAGTCACTATACCGCACCTCAGTCTCACATCCCCCCTCCTCAGCATACTGTGCCCTCCATACTGTGCCCTCACACTGGCCACCATGCTGCCCCTTCTCTATACTGCCTACCTCCTTCACTATACAGTCACTATACCGCACCTCAGTCTCACATTCCCCCTCCTCAGCATACTGTGCCCTCCATACTGTGCCCTCACACTGGCCACCATGCTGCCCCTTCTCTATACTGCCTACCTCCTTCACTATACAGTCACTATACCGCACCTCAGTCTCACATTCCCCCTCCTCAGCATACTGTGCCCTCCATACTGTGCCCTCACACTGGCCACCATGCTGCCCCTTCTCTATACTGCCTACCTCCTTCACTATACAGTCACTATACTGCACCTCAGTCTCACATCCCCCCTCCTCAGCATACTGTGCCCTCCATACTGTGCCCTCACACTGGCCACCATGCTGCCCCTTCTCTATACTGCCTACCTCCTTCACTATACAGTCACTATACCGCACCTCAGTCTCACATTCCCCCTCCTCAGCATACTGTGTCCTCACACTGGCCACCATGCCGCCCCTTCTCTATACTGCCTACCTCCTTCACTATACAGTCACTATACCGCACCTCAGTCTCACATTCCCCCTCCTCAGCATACTGTGTCCTCACACTGGCCACCATGCCGCCCCTTCTCTATACTGCCTACCTCCTTCACTATACAGTCACTATACCGCACCTCAGTCTCACATTCCCCCTCCTCAGCATATGTGGCACCCCAGGGTTGCCACAGTAACAACACAAAGGGTTAACTCTCCACACACAACACCAAGACCTCCTGGCCAGAAGGGGGAGACCAAGCTGCTTCCCTGTACATTCTGGTGGGGGGGGAGGAAATGGTCAGAAGTAGTTTCAGTTTGGAAGTTCAGTGCAGAGCACTGAGGAGACAAGATCTCTGCAGGTTGGAAGCTGGCTTTAGCTCACCTCAGGATCCACTGACCAATTCCAGGCCTAGCTGAGGGTCTGAGGAAAGGAGACAGATTACACAGAGAACATTCCTGGGAGGCAGAGCATTGCTGAGCTCATCCCCAGTGGAGCACACAGAACGGATGCTGGATCCGAGACTGCAGGTTACATGCTGCACAGTTACCACCAGAGAAGTGAAGATTCCAGATCTTTCACCTGTACCACAGACACAAGCAACAAACGCAGAGTTCAGGAACATACTAGTAAGGACTCGAGTTGCCTGTCAGGTCGGTACCTAGGAGCAGAGCAGAGCAGAGCCAGCTGCATAGTTCACTCAGCAGCGGGGCCACAGACACACAGTGCAGGCAAGGAAGCCAAAACGGCCCGGCTGGGTGGGAGAAGCCCTGAACCCCTCACAGACTCCGTGGACAGTACTCTGCTGAATGCCATCTACAGTAAAGGACAAAGAAACTGCAAAACCGTGAGTCTGCCTGTTTATTGTGCTCGTGTCCTGCACTCCCCCCATAGACTAACACACTGCCCCGGGGAAAAGGCTCTACCCGTGGGGAGCCGTCCCATCTCAAGCTGCCTTCCATCACCCCGGAGGTTCTGCAGCAGCGGTGGTCATCTCTGATCACATTCCACGGGTGGCGTCACGAACATAACCCCCCTTTTTATTGTGGAACCAGGGAGCACGGACCGGGCCACGACACCGTGATCCCCTTTCCAGAAGCAACCCCTTGGCCCGGTTCTGGGTATCCCCTTAACCCCTGGCGACACAACTTTGGCGTCACGAACAGGATGCGGACTGGACCCGGCTGCAACCCGGGTGACGTGCGCCTGTAAAGACTTATTGCATCGCATAAAAGACTTGCACTGTGAATTGTTGCAACAAAGAACGGACTTTAAACTTTGCAAAGATACCTGGAAAAATCCAAAAACATCATTGGTAAAATTTTCCAGGCGCCATCTTTAATCACGCCATTAGCTGCTACGCGCGGGAGAACAGCGCGCCTAAACTAAGACTCCGCCCACTGCTTGCGGAGGAGGTGCGCTCGGTGCTGCGACCCGAACGAAAACGCAGAAAAGTGTCCCAGGCTTGCTGTCAAGAAGACTGGTGAAATTAACTAAGGGGGCGCAAAGATGTCGCAGCAGGGAGACGCTGTTGTACCCGGCGGTGCAGCGGCACCTATCATGCCGTTCCTGATGCCGTACACCCCGGGTGCAGTGTGGCTGCCGCAGTACTCAGGTGAGCCCAACACACTTAATGACTTTATCGGAAAGCTAAAAATCTACTACAGCATGTACCCCCTGACAGAAGCTCAGCGTGTTGGTATGCTTATGGGACAGTTAACTGGCAATGCCCAGCGGGAGGTTACATCCTGGCCGGACGATGCAAAAGACACTGTAGAGCATATAATAGCTGGACTAAAAGCAGCTTTTGAATCCACTGCTGGCAGCCGGGCTAAAATGAGGTTCTTTGGATGCAAGCAAAAACCTAGAGAGAGCGCAAGAGACTTTGCCTTAAACTTACAGGAGGCGCTCAGAGCACTTAAATTAGCAGAACCTGCCTTAGCCCCTGGAGCAGATAAGCTGCTGATAGACCAATTCCTGGATGGACTCTCATCCCCTTCCCACCGGGGACAACTGAGCATGATGGTGATCCAGGATCCAGGACTAACATTTGCCCAGCTAAAGGATAGAGCCATCCGCCTCCAGCAGGTGGAGGAGCCGCAGGATATAGACTCTGTTCAACACCTTACAGTGGCACCCCAGCAGCCAGTGGTGCCGGTGACATCGGCCATGTCAGCGGCTGTTGCTAACCACCTGGAGCCGATCACTAATGAGGCTCTACATCAAAAGCTTGAAGCCCTTACAGACACTGTTGCTTCCATGGCTAGAATCGTCCAGGAGCTGCGTGGATCCAAGTCTGCACCCAAGATTGAGATGGCGACCAGCAAGGAGGATGTCCCATGGATGAGGCCTAGGAGATACCAAGCGACGAGAGGACGACCCAGCGACCGCTACCAGCCGGATGGACAGCCCATTTGCCGCCGTTGCAATGAGCCAGGTCACTTTGCCCGTGAATGTGCTTTAAATGGGGATCCCCTGGGGAGGCGGGCCGCTCCTCAGGAATGAACTCTCAAGGTCCTTCACCCTGGCACGACAAGTATGTGGGGGGACGTCCAGTCATCCCCATCGTGCTGGATGGCATTCCGCTCAACGCCTTGCTGGACACTGGTTCCCAAATATCATCAATTCCGCATGTCCTTTATAAGAGGTACTGGGCTGATTCAGACGTTAGCAGTGGTCCATCTAATGTTGCATTGAATATATGGGCTAGCAATGGTGAATTAGTACCACAGGTTGGTTTCAGAGAAATGACCATTAAGATTGGGAGAGTAGAATTGCAGAATCAGGGTATTATCATTGTTGATGTTGACCGACGAGAACGTGAACCAACTATGCTGCTAGGAATGAATGTAATTGAAAATTGTTTTGCAGAGGTAATTACTGTCTTGCAGCAGATCGTCGAGACTGCCAAACCTGGGCAACAGAGACTCCTGCAGAAGGAAATTAAAGCCTTGATGCTGAAGCAGCAGGTAGAAATGTCAGGAGGTGAAATTGGCAGTGCAAGGGTAAGTGACCCAATACCTATTGTAATTCCTCCCAAAACAGAAATGCTGGTCTGGTGTAGAGCCGCAATAGGCATCAGAGGGCGAGACTATCAGGCCCTGGTAGAACCCGTGTACTCAGACAGTAGGCCCACTGTACTGACGGCCAGAGGAATAGTTGAGGTACACAGGGGGAGAGTGCCAATACGCCTTCTAAATTGTGGGGAAGATGAGGTCACCCTACCTAAGTATGCTACCATGGCTAAGCTATATACGGTTGATAACAACGCCATCACCACCGTTGAGCCCTTGAAGCCGTCAAATCAGGCGGAGGACAATGGCTCAGAGGGAAAGCTGGAGGATTGGTGCCAAAAGCTACATGTAGGTACCAATTCTACACCCTCCCATCAAAAGCATGGAGTATACAGGGTAGTGAAAGAATATGAACAAATATTCAGCAAACACCCATTAGACTTTGGGCAGATCAAAGGGGTAGAGCACACTATACCCACAGGTAACCATCCACCCATAAAGGAGAGGTATAGACCAGTACCACCGGCTCACTATCAATGCGCCAAAGACATGCTCAAAGAAATGAAAGAAGCAGGGGTAATAAGAGACAGTTGTAGCCCCTGGGCAGCCCCACTAGTGCTAGTTAAGAAAAAAGACGGGACCATGAGGATGTGTGTAGACTACAGACGGATCAACCGCATTACACACAAGGATGCATACCCATTACCTAGGATAGAAGAGTCATTGGCTGCATTAAAATCCGCTACTTACTTTTCCACCCTAGATCTGACTAGTGGGTATTGGCAAGTTCCTGTGGCAGAGGCTGATAAGGAGAAGACAGCATTCACCACGCCGATGGGCCTCTGTGAGTTCAATTGTATGCCGTTTGGACTCTGCAACGCACCTGGAACCTTCCAGCGACTGATGGAGTGCTGCCTAGGACATAAGAACTTTGAAACTGTCCTCCTGTACCTGGATGACGTCATAGTCTACTCCAAGACCTATGAACAGCATCTACAAGACCTGGCAGAAGTGTTTGAAGCCTTATCCGGATACGGCATGAAAATCAAGCCATCCAAGTGTCACCTTCTAAAGCCAAGGGTACAGTACCTGGGACATGTTGTGAGCTCAGAAGGGGTAGCACCAGATCCTGAAAAAGTTACCGTGATCAGAGATTGGCCGAGACCCACCAGCGTGAAAGAGGTGAGGCAATTCCTGGGACTGGTAGGCTACTATAGAAGATTTATAAAAGGGTTCACGAAGCTAGCAGCTCCCCTACAAGACATCCTGGTAGGACAGTCAAAGAAGTCTGCAGCCCGAAATCCTCCTTTCCAGTGGAGTGATGAGAGAGAAGAGTCCTTTAAGAAGTTGAAGTGGGCACTGACAGGAGAAGAGATCCTGGCATATCCAGATTACCATCAACCCTTCATTTTGTACACGGATGCCAGCAACGTAGGACTGGGAGCAGTATTGTCTCAAAAGCAGGAAGGCAAGGAGAAAGTTATTGCCTTTGCAAGCAGGAAGCTCCGGCCTACAGAAAGAAACCCAGAGAATTACAGCTCCTTCAAGTTAGAACTACTGGCAGTAGTTTGGGCTGTAACAGAGCGTTTCAAACACTACCTGGCAGCTGCAGAATTTACCATCTTTACTGACAACAATCCGTTGACCCACCTGGACTCTGCAAAACTAGGTGCGCTGGAACAGCGATGGATAGCCCGACTGTCAAACTACAACTTTGTCATCAAGTACAGGGCAGGCCACAAGAATGGGAATGCAGATGCCTTATCCCGGATGCCACACTCGGGGGACGTGGAAGAGGAACCGGAGGGACTGGAAGAAATTGAGTTACCGGCCTTTCACCGTCCTAAGGTGGGACAGTATCAACCAAGTGTCTACCAAAAACAACAGCAGGCAACTCTCAACCCATTAGCACACCACGGATGGGCTGACACACAAGACAGCGATCCAGCTGTGAAGCTAGTGAAAGAACTGCTTACACAACAAGGTGCATACCCTAATCAGAATGCCCCAGCTGAGACACAACATCTCTGGAAAGAGAGAGGTAAATTGTTCCTGTACCAAGGGAAGCTCTGTAGAAGGCACACCAATCCAAAAACACATGAGTTGGTCTGGCAGATCATCGTGCCCAAGAGAGACGTCAAGATGGTTCTGGAAGCTTACCACAACGGTGCTGGTCATTTTGGTTGGAAAAAGTTGGAAGTGCTCTTAAGAGAAAGATTCTACTGGGTTGGCATGAGAAAATCAATTGAAGATTGGTGTAGAAAATGCGGGCCATGCAACCTCAGAAGAAAGGATCAACAGAACCAGAGAGCTCCACTCCAGTCCATAGTAACCAAGCAACCACTCGAGCTAGTCGCATTAGACCACGTCAAGTTGTCACCAAGCCGGTCCGGCTATGTCTATGCCTTAACCATCGTGGACCATTACTCACGCTTCTTAGTGGTGGTACCCGTGAAAGACCTTACAGCTAGAACAGCAGCTAAAGCATTCCAGACGTACTTTTGCAGACCCCATGGTTACCCAGAACAAGTCCTTGCAGATCAAGGTCCAGCTTTCGAATCACAGATCTTCCAAGAATTCTGCAACATGTATGGCTGTAAAAAGATCCGCACAACAGCATACCATCCCCAAACAAATGGCTTATGTGAGAAGATGAACCATATTGTGATTGACCTGTTGAAGACCTTACCAGAGTCGGAAAGAAATCAATGGCCAGAGAAATTGCCAGACTTGGTGGACTTGTACAATCATGTCCCGGTGAGTTCTACAAACTGCACCCCCGCTTACCTCATGCGTGCAAGGCCCGGTAAACTGCCAATTGATCTAGATATGGGAATTCTGAAGCCAGATGCAGAAGTTCAAGAATCCAATTGGGATACCCTACGTCAGCAGCAGTATCGCCAAGTACAAGAGTGCGTAGAGAAAAGTCTCCAACAAGCTAGGGGAAGACAGGAGAGAACCTTCAACCAGCATGCTCTAGCAACCCCATTGCAACCTGGTGACCAAGTTCTCAAGAGGAAACGCTGCACAAACAAATTGGATAATCAGTGGGAAACCACCCCATATACAGTCTTACCATCCAGTATGGATAATCCCAAAGTGTGTCTCATCAGTAAGGATGAAGGAAGGACATCAGCTGTCGTGTCAAGAGATCAACTCAAACCGTGTCCTGAAACCCTGAAGACACCAGAAGTCACCTTACCCATACAGGTACAACCTGTCAAGAAGGAAGAAGATGTATTCCATACAGTCTTAGGAGATTTCCCAAAAACATGGCCAAATTACTATGGAGCAGTAGTAGTCCCAATGATCGCCTTCCCTCAAGTGGTGGAACCACCATCAGAACCCATACCACAAGAAGTCTCAAGACAAGAAGAACTGGAAGTTGAAACCGTAGAGGAAGAACAGATTCCAGGTCCCAGTGAGCTTGCCAGTCCTACAGTCAGTCCACCATCCTCACAAGTACCAGAAACACCAAATAGGTACACTTCCACCCACACCATTATGCTAAGTACACCCAGTACACCAGCAGTACGCAGGTCACAGCGTAGTACTCAGGGTCAGGTACCAGCAAGATATAAAGACTAATGTGGAATTGCATATAAAATGTACATATGTTATAATGTTTATATGAAAAACCGTAACAGTTTATTGTACAGAAAAGGTGAGAGAAGAGTGGTGTAAGGTGGCAGCACGGAGAGTTACAACTTGATCACATTGTTGGTGGCCCGAGGGCCGTGAGGCCTACTGCACTTACGACCAGAGTAGAGACACCTTTAAGAAGTGTTTGTTGATTGAAATGTTTATTTAATTGCAACGTTAAGACCAAAAGCCCAGTACCTACAGAGACTATACTGTATGAACACTTATATATTCTTGAACATTTTGGACTCTTTTTGAACTTTAAGGTTTTTGTATTTTTTCCTTTTGAGACTCTGTATTTATATATATAATTGTTGTGATAACTTGTTTGTTTGTTTCACAGTCCCGGAGTACTGTTCTTCACTAAGGGGGAATGTGGCACCCCAGGGTTGCCACAGTAACAACACAAAGGGTTAACTCTCCACACACAACACCAAGACCTCCTGGCCAGAAGGGGGAGACCAAGCTGCTTCCCTGTACATTCTGGTGGGGGGGGAGGAAATGGTCAGAAGTAGTTTCAGTTTGGAAGTTCAGTGCAGAGCACTGAGGAGACAAGATCTCTGCAGGTTGGAAGCTGGCTTTAGCTCACCTCAGGATCCACTGACCAATTCCAGGCCTAGCTGAGGGTCTGAGGAAAGGAGACAGATTACACAGAGAACATTCCTGGGAGGCAGAGCATTGCTGAGCTCATCCCCAGTGGAGCACACAGAACGGATGCTGGATCCGAGACTGCAGGTTACATGCTGCACAGTTACCACCAGAGAAGTGAAGATTCCAGATCTTTCACCTGTACCACAGACACAAGCAACAAACGCAGAGTTCAGGAACATACTAGTAAGGACTCGAGTTGCCTGTCAGGTCGGTACCTAGGAGCAGAGCAGAGCAGAGCCAGCTGCATAGTTCACTCAGCAGCGGGGCCACAGACACACAGTGCAGGCAAGGAAGCCAAAACGGCCCAGCTGGGTGGGAGAAGCCCTGAACCCCTCACAGACTCCGTGGACAGTACTCTGCTGAATGCCATCTACAGTAAAGGACAAAGAAACTGCAAAACCGTGAGTCTGCCTGTTTATTGTGCTCGTGTCCTGCACTCCCCCCATAGACTAACACACTGCCCCGGGGAAAAGGCTCTACCCGTGGGGAGCCGTCCCATCTCAAGCTGCCTTCCATCACCCCGGAGGTTCTGCAGCAGCGGTGGTCATCTCTGATCACATTCCACGGGTGGCGTCACGAACATAACCCCCCTTTTTATTGTGGAACCAGGGAGCACGGACCGGGCCACGACACCGTGATCCCCTTTCCAGAAGCAACCCCTTGGCCCGGTTCTGGGTATCCCCTTAACCCCTGGCGACACACATACTGTGTCCTCACACTGGCCACCATGCCGCCCCTTCTCTATACTGCCTACCTCCTTCACTATACAGTCACTATACCGCACCTCAGTCTCACATTCCCCCTCCTCAGCATACTGTGTCCTCACACTGGCCACCATGCCGCCCCTTCTCTATACTGCCTACCTCCTTCACTATACAGTCACTATACCGCACCTCAGTCTCACATTCCCCCAGCTCAGCATACTGTGTCCTCACACTGGCCACCATGCTGCCCCTTCTCTATACTGCTTATGTTCCCCACTACCCAGTCTCTATTCTATGCCCCTCACACTTTTCTCCACCAATACTCTCCACTTACAATTTTCTCCCACCATACTGCTGCCTCACACTTTTTAATGGTGCCCCCCTGATTGCCGTGCAGGGGAACATATGCCGCATGCCCCCCAAAGGTACGCCCCTGTACAGTGTACAGGAGAATACATAACTGGTACACAATATACTGTGATACAGACATCAGAGGTTATACAATATACACATTATTATATACCATCTGATGTGTGTACACAGTGTATCACACTACTCTCTCTGTACGCTGGATGTGGTATACCATGTGCACAGATATACAATGCCCTGCACTGATCACACCTGGGCCTACAGGACAGGATGTAACATATTCTATATGTAATATGGGCCATATAGTATAATGTGTGCTGCAGGCTCAGATGTGATCACTGCAGGATTCTGTGTAGTTGTGGCGCCCCTGACCTGGTCAGGCACCACTGAGTACTGCACCCATGCTGGGGACAGTACAACACAGGTAATCCAGAAGGCTGACAGGGGTGTGGTACACAGGCGCATAGTGATCAGCTCTCACACATGTACCCATGAGAGGACCCCTGGGGATCCCAGGAGGGGGAAAAGCCTTGACCTTCACTGGAATAGTGGAGGGGGCCAAAAGCCTCCATCTCCTCTCAAGGGGTGTGGTAAGAGAGTCTGGTTGCTAGGTGGCGTAGGCAAGAACAGGAGAGGAGGGGCAGTGAGTCAGTTAGAGCAGAACTCCTTAGGGCTCAGTGAGGAGCAGACCTGTGGGGTTGAGGCTGTCTAACAGCGCCCGCGCAGTGGCTACTGACGGGGGAGAACGGTCAACTAGGAGTGCTACCTGAAAGCCAGCTTCAGCTAGAGAGAAAGCACGGAGTGGGAAGTAAGGAGACTGCTAGAGAGCACCAGGCCCAACCGGGCGGCAGATCCCGGACCGAAGATAGATCCAGCTTTCTTCTGCTAAACCTGCCGGTGTGGGGCTCTCAAAGCCCACACCACAACACCACAAAAGCCGCAGCCACGTAACCGCAGTGAGGGCCCATAGGTCACAGGAGGCAAGAAGCTGGAGTGGCCTGGTCCGGGGAACAAGCAAACGGCAAACAAAAGGGGGAGAGAGGCTGCAGCAACTTCCCTGGGTGACCCCCATAGGGACTAAAAGTCGGGGTCACCCCAAACCAAAAAGGGCTAAGGAAGGCGAGTTGGTAGTCACCCTCATAAAGTCAGCCTGAAGGATACCTGGTTCCCATCTGGTTCATCTCAGCTACGCCCGGGCTACTCACCCTGCCATCAAATGTGAGTAAAGCCCTTGAAAGACAATTCTGCCTGTGTGGAGTTATTCTGCGCCTTGTGGTACTACAAACCTACACCGGGCCCTGGGGCTTGCCTCACTCTCAGGAGGCTATTCCAACTAACTGCACACACCATCAGCCCCAGGCGTCCCCTAACCTGCAGTGGCGGTCCCCACTGACCGCAATACTGAGAGTGGCGTCACGATCAAAACCGAAGATTTCCTACCTGTGACCAGATCCAGCCGAGTGGAGTCCCTGAAGGTAATGCACCGACACAACACCTGTGGGGCTTCACATCTGGCGTCACGAACAGGATAAGAACTAGACCTGTTGAGACAGGTGACCATGTGCCTGGGCGGTCCGCTTGAAAAATTGGAAGCGCCGCCATATTGCCACCATGAAAAGCGCGCTGAAAAACAACAGCAGCCCGCGCTGGAAGAAGTTACCGCCCACGAAGAGGTGTGGCTACCCAGAGATCCCCTGCAGAGTTCTGACCTTGCCAGCTATGAGAGCGGAAGCGTCCGGAGACGGCGGAGCAGAAGAGAAGCCAGCAGCTTGCTAATGAAAATGGCGTCTGAGTGCAGAGACCCAGAGCCAGGCTCCGCTGCCTGGTGGTGTCGGGAGCTTGCCGAGTTCTGCGATCAACTGGAAGCCAGGGTCGGAAGGCTGATCAGAGAGGGACGCGAGGAGTTTCTATGGATGACCGCGGCGGTTCGGGCCTACGAAGAGAGAGCCGCGCACCGAGTGCCAGATCGGGCGGTGACAACTCAGACCCCGATGCTGCCAACGATGGGTGAGTCGAGTGATGCCCCGGCTAGCGCAAGTGCCCCGACCCCTACTGCCACGCCCGCGGTCCCTGAAGAGGCGCCCGGCGCGGCGACGCTGAGCCAGGCCGCAGCCACGCCAGGTGCGGCCCGCCAAGCCCAGGCCGCCGCAGCGATGCCCTGCTCGGCCCGCCAAGCCCCGGCCGCCGCAGCGATGCCCTGCTCGGCCCGCCAAGCCCCGGCCGCCGCAGCGATGCCCTGCTCGGCCCACCAAGACCCGGTCCCTGCAGCGATGCCCAGCCCAGCCTGCACAGACCCCATCGCAGCTGCGACGCCGAACCAGGCCGCCGCCATGCCAGGCGCGGCCCGCCAAGACCAGGCCGCCGCCATGCCAGGCGCGGCCCGCCAAGACCAGGCCGCCGCCATGCCAGGCGCGGCCCGCCAAGACAAGGCTGACGTACCATTTACCCCGGCCTGCAAGGCCAGAGCAGACAAGGCTCCCCAGGTTCAGGAAGTCCCTGCTAGGCAATCCCTGGTAGGTGAGGACTCCGCATACTGGCAGCTAAAAGCCGACCTGGAAGCTAAGTTCCCACGGGAGATGGTGGAGCGGTACATGCTCCCTCCGCACACCCCGAAGAGTATCCCGACAGCTCCTGCAGCAACCACGGCAAAGAGTTCCCCACCTGGGCCGGCAGAAAGAAGTCCATCCCCAGCACTGCTACCCAAAGAGTGCCAGGAAGAACTAAGGGGGGGAGGAGGCCAGGAGGTTGAGGGGCTGACTCCAGAGCCATACCCAGAGCCAGAGATGCTGCCCTATTCTCGCTGGGATGAGGAAGACCTGACACCATCTGCAGAAGAAGAACTGCCCAAAAGCCTTACCTGGGAGTTTGTGAGCTGCACCCTACAGAATCCAGCCCGTAAGACACACCGCAACAGAACGCAACTATCCTCTGCACCGTCATCTCCAGAGCAGAGAGAAGTCACCGTCAGAGACCTGCAAGAAAAACGAGCCCTGAGAAGGTCCAAAGCCCAGGCCAGAGGACCCCTTTTCAGAGGAGTAGTAGAGGATTTCAATTTGAGAAGTGGATACGGATTCATTGTAGCCCCTGGTATCAAAGAAGGGATATTTGTCAACAGAAGAGATGTGAGAGCTCATCTGCCTCGAGGACACCCTGGCAGAAATTTGAAGATAGGAGACTCAGTGGAGTTCACTATGCATCAGGGAGAAAGAGGCTGGTATGCCCTAGATGTTGCACCATGTTCTAGAAGTCCTTGCAGAAGCCCTGCAGTCACAACAGAAGATGAAGACAGAGACACTGATGAAGAAAGAAAATACAACGAACCCACAGACGAAGAAAGAGATCAAGAAACCAACAGGTGCCGCAGCCCTACAGGCCCAAGCCCTGGTATGGAAGAGTAGAGGAATCTGCATAAAGTAAAGCATACAGCAAGTTAAAGTTTTGCAACGTTTACGTTTAAGTGTGTGCCCACATAAACTTGTGTGAGAAAACCATAAACCTTAAGGCTATGAACTGGCTATAGCCACAAACTCTCGCAGTGTAAATAGTTACACCAGAGGGCACCACCACCACCAGAGTCAGCCTGTTTAGGGGCTTGGCTCGTCTGCAACCAGGAGGAGCCCGTCCGTATATAGGGCCTTGGCTCGCCTGCGACCAGAGAGCATGCCTGTTTATGGGGCCTGGCTCTCCACCACAAAGAGGGTACCTGGTCAGCACCAACTGTGGAGGCCGCCTCTGCATCCTGCCAGAAGAGGCTGAAGGCGCGGATCCACCAAGCCAGGTATACCCTGAAACCACCAGCCCATGAAAGCCGCCTCTACATCCTGCCAGAAGTGGCTGAAGCCGCGGCCAACGTGAGAGGGTTTTGGGTGGGTTAACGGACTTGTGGGTGGAGGGTGGTGATGTATGGTACCTGGTGCTTTTAAAAATGTTTTACATGTTTTAATGTTTTATGCATTTTAAAATGTTGTCTTGCAGCCCGAGGACGTGCTGGTGATAACTAAGGGGGAATGTGGCGCCCCTGACCTGGTCAGGCACCACTGAGTACTGCACCCATGCTGGGGACAGTACAACACAGGTAATCCAGAAGGCTGACAGGGGTGTGGTACACAGGCGCATAGTGATCAGCTCTCACACATGTACCCATGAGAGGACCCCTGGGGATCCCAGGAGGGGGAAAAGCCTTGACCTTCACTGGAATAGTGGAGGGGGCCAAAAGCCTCCATCTCCTCTCAAGGGGTGTGGTAAGAGAGTCTGGTTGCTAGGTGGCGTAGGCAAGAACAGGAGAGGAGGGGCAGTGAGTCAGTTAGAGCAGAACTCCTTAGGGCTCAGTGAGGAGCAGACCTGTGGGGTTGAGGCTGTCTAACAGCGCCCGCGCAGTGGCTACTGACGGGGGAGAACGGTCAACTAGGAGTGCTACCTGAAAGCCAGCTTCAGCTAGAGAGAAAGCACGGAGTGGGAAGTAAGGAGACTGCTAGAGAGCACCAGGCCCAACCGGGCGGCAGATCCCGGAGCGAAGATAGATCCAGCTTTCTTCTGCTAAACCTGCCGGTGTGGGGCTCTCAAAGCCCACACCACAACACCACAAAAGCCGCAGCCACGTAACCGCAGTGAGGGCCCATAGGTCACAGGAGGCAAGAAGCTGGAGTGGCCTGGTCCGGGGAACAAGCAAACGGCAAACAAAAGGGGGAGAGAGGCTGCAGCAACTTCCCTGGGTGACCCCCATAGGGACTAAAAGTCGGGGTCACCCCAAACCAAAAAGGGCTAAGGAAGGCGAGTTGGTAGTCACCCTCATAAAGTCAGCCTGAAGGATACCTGGTTCCCATCTGGTTCATCTCAGCTACGCCCGGGCTACTCACCCTGCCATCAAATGTGAGTAAAGCCCTTGAAAGACAATTCTGCCTGTGTGGAGTTATTCTGCGCCTTGTGGTACTACAAACCTACACCGGGCCCTGGGGCTTGCCTCACTCTCAGGAGGCTATTCCAACTAACTGCACACACCATCAGCCCCAGGCGTCCCCTAACCTGCAGTGGCGGTCCCCACTGACCGCAATACTGAGAGTGGCGTCACGATCAAAACCGAAGATTTCCTACCTGTGACCAGATCCAGCCGAGTGGAGTCCCTGAAGGTAATGCACCGACACAACACCTGTGGGGCTTCACATAGTGATGTTTGTGCTGGAGATCAGTGTGAGTTATTGCAGGGGAGGGATGAGGCCGATGACCCGGCACTGACAGCCCGACCTGATCTGCAGCAGCTCACACTCCTGCAATAACTCACACTGATAGCAGAGTGGCCGCTGACACTATGGAACCGGTCTGGAGTTATCAGCGGCGTCCTGCTCCCTCCTCACTGCAGTCTCCTGCCCGGCCGGCACCATGATTAATGACCTCATACTTACCGGGATCCACTGAGACCTCCGGTCCTCCCACAAGCTCCTCTACGGCAGGAAGAAACAGCAGCGCGGTGACGTCATCCTGGCAGACGCAGCCCACACAGCGTGCAGTGGGCGTGTCTGCAGCACAGTGATGGCCGGGATTGAAATACCTTAAAGGTACAGAGCGATCTTGAACCACTGTGGCATTCATAAAATGGCGGACACACAGATGGTGGTGGGGGCCCCCTTAGAGGCTCTTGTGGTGGGGGCCCCTGGGCTGAAGCCCCGTCTGCCCCGCCTATAATCCGGCCCTGAGCACAAGGAGGACCTCTTGGCTCTTTGTTCCACCATTATTTTCAACAGTATTTTTGTTCCTAAATCCCAAATGTATTTGATGACGTGACATACCCATAACTTTCCGAAGCAGCGGGACAGTTCACAAAATTTAGGTATTCCACTGAATCCTTGGACTTTTGGGAGGTATGAGATGGATAAATTTGAGGTACTAGCTCTGCTCACTTTTACTATGGACAACACCGTTTGTTGTGCTCCGCATCAGTGTCACAAGTGGTCTGTTGATCCCAAGTGTCATCAAAGGTCTTTGAAGGCCCACTTTAGCTCACCTCTGTGTATTTAAACTGTAATGTATTTACAGTGCCTACAAGTAGTATTCAACCCCCTGCAGATTTAGCAGGTTTAGGGGTGCTTCACACACAGCGAGCTCACTGCCGAGATCGCTGCTGAGTCACGCTTTTTGTGACACAGCAGTGACCTCATTAGCGATCTCGCTGTGTGTGACAATGAGCAGCGATCTGGCCCCTGCTGCGAGATCGCTGCTCGTTACACACAGCCCTGGTTCGTTTTCTTCAAAGGCGCTCTCCCGCTGTGACACACAGATCGCTGTGTGTGACAGCGAGAGAGCGACAAATGAAGCGAGCAGGGAGCAGGAGCCGGCGTCTGACAGCTGAGGTAAGCTTGTAACCAAGATAAACATCGGGTAACCAAGGTGGTTACCCGATATTTACCTTAGTTACCAGCCTCTGCAGCTCTCACGCTGCCTGTGCTGCCGGCTCCGGCTCTCTGCACATGTAGCTGCTGTACACATGGGGTTAATTAACCTGATGTGTACAGCAGCTAGGAGAGCAAGGAGCCAGCGCTAAGCAGTGTGCGCGGCTCCCTGCTCTCTGCACATGTAGCTGCATTACACATAGGGTTAATTAACCCGATGTGTACTGTAGCTAGGAGAGCAAGGAGCCAGCGCTCAGTGTGCCCGGCTCCCTGCTCCCTGCACACACAGCTAAGCGGTGTGCGCTGGTAACTAATGTAAACATCGGGTAACCATACCCGATGTTTACCTTAGTTACCAGTCTCCGCAGCTTCCAGACGGCGGCTCCGTGCAAGCGCAGCGTCGCTTGCACGTCGCTGCTGGCTGGGGGCTGTTCACTGGTCGCTGGTGAGATCTGCCTGTTTGACAGCTCACCAGCGACCATGTAGCGATGCAGCAGCGATCCTGACCAGGTCAGATCGCTGGTCGGATCGCTGCTGCATCGCTAAGTGTGAAGGTACCCTTACACATTTGGAATTAACTTGGCATTGTGACATTTGGACTGTAGATCAGCCTGGAAGTGTGAAATGCACTGCAGCAAAAAAGAATGTTATTTCTTTTTTTAGTTTTTTTTTTAAATTGTGAAAAGTTTATTCAGAGGGTCATTTATAATTCAACCCCTCAAACCACAAGAATTCTGTTTGGTTCCCCTAAAGTATTAAGAAGTATTTCAGGCACAAAGAACAATGAGCTTCACATGTTTGGATTAATTATCTCTTTTTCCAGCCTTTTCTGACTAATTAAGACTCTCCCCAAACTTGTGAACAGCACTCATACTTGGTCAACATGGGGAAGACAAAGGAGCATTCCAAGGCCATCAGAGACAAGATCGTGGAGGGTCACAAGGCTGGCAAGGGGTACAAAACCCTTTCCAAGGAGTTGGGCCTACCTGTCTCCACTGTTGGGAGCATCATCCAGAAGTGGAAGGCTTATGGAACTACTGTTAGCCTTCCACGGCCTGGACAGCCTTTGAAAGTTTCCACCCGTGCCGAGGCCAGGCTTGTCCGAAGAGTCAAGGCTAACCCAAGGACAACAAGGAAGGAGCTCCGGGAAGATCTCATGGCAGTGGGGACATTGGTTTCAGTCAATACCATAAGTAACGTACTCAACCGCAATGGTCTCCGTTCCAGACGAGCCCGTAAGGTACCTTTACTTTCAAAGCGTCATGTCAAGGCTCGTCTACAGTTTGCTCATGATCACTTGGAGGACTCTGAGACAGACTGGTTCAAGGTTCTCTGGTTTGATGAGACCAAGATCGAGATCTTTGGTGCCAACCACACACGTGACGTTTGGAGACTGGATGGCACTGCATATGACCCCAAGAATACCATCCCTACAGTCAAGCATGGTGGTGGCAGCATCATGCTGTGGGGCTGTTTCTCAGCCAAGGGGCCTGGCCATCTGGTCCGCATCCATGGGAAGATGGATAGCACGGCCTACCTGGAGATTTTGGCCAAGAACCTCCGCTCCTCCATCAAGGATCTTAAGATGGGTCGTCATTTCATCTTCCAACAAGACAACGACCAAAGCACACAGCCAAGAAAACCAAGGCCTGGTTCAAGAGGGAAAAAATCAAGGTGTTGCAGTGGCCTAGTCAGCCTCCTGACCTTAACCCAATTGAAAACTTGTGGAAGGAGCTCAAGATTAAAGTCCACATGAGACACCCAAAGAACCTAGATAGCTTGGAGAAGATCTGCATGGAGGAGTGGGCCAAGATAACTCCAGAGACCTGTGCCGGGCTGATCAGGTCTTATAAAAGACGATTATTAGCTGTAATTGCAAACAAGGGTTATTCCACAAAATATTAAACCTAGGGGTTGAATAATAATTGACCCACACTTTTATGTTGAAAATTTATTAAAATTTAACTGAGCAACATAACTTATTGGTTTGTAAGATTTATGCATCTGTTAATAAATCCTGCTCTTGTTTGAAGTTTGCAGGCTCTAACTTATTTGCATCTTATCAAACCTGCTAAATCTGCAGGGGGTTGAAGACTACTTGTAGGCACTGTAGTTGCAGCTTGTTTGGAGTTTGCCATCATCCAGTCTTGTTTCTTCTGTTGCCATCATCATCTCAACATCTGTGATTTCTACTGCTCCACGAGATCTGCTGATCAAACCACTGTTTGCTGTAAGCATTACAAGCTATTATTAGAGTTTGTTTAGATTATGTTTCAATCTGCTGTAGATTCTTCAATTTGCATAAATTGCTTCTGTAACTTGCAGATAAACTCATCATTTGCTGTAGGCATTATGAACTATTATTAGAATTTGCTCACAATATTTTGTAATCTGGTGTAGATTCTTTAACTTACATTATCTGCTTCTGTGACCTACTAATTAACTCATCATTTACTGCAAGAATTACGAACTGATACTAGAGACGGTTTGCATTAAACTGTATTCTACAACTTGCATCTACTGCTTCTAGAACCTTATGGTTAACAAATTGTTTTTAGTAAGCATTATTAGAGTCTGTTCACATTTTGTTACAATCTGCTGTTTTCCTCTTCATCTGCCCTTCTGGTTGTGCGGCCTTAAGTGTATCCTGCCTTACTTGTTTGTCTGCTGTCCAGTATAGCCTGTTTTTGGGGTGGTCATTAATGTTCTGCATGCCTTCCAAAATGCTGTGCCAAGGCATTGGGTCCTTGTATCCATCCTGACCTGTGGCTCCATGATTCTAAGGGGTACTTTGCACACTACGACATTGCAGCTGCGATGTCAGTGGGGTCAAATCGAAAGTGACGCACATCCGACATCGCTGTCGATATCGTAGTGTGTAAAGCGTTTTTGATACGATTAACGTGCGCAAAAGCTTCGTAATCGTATCATCGGTGTAGTGTCCGACATTTTTATAATTGTGCGGCAGCGACGGTACGATGTTGTTCCTCGTTCCCCTGCGGCAGCACACATCCCTGTGTGAGAAGCCGCAGGAGCGAGGAACATCAGCTTACCTGCGTCACCGCGGCTCACGCCGGCTATGCGGAAGGAAGGAGGTGGGCGGGATGATTACGTCCCGCTCATCTCCGCCCCTCCGCTTCTATTGGCCTCCTGCCGTGTAACGTCGCTTTGACGCTGCACGACTCGCCCCCTTAGGAAGGGCAGGTGAGTGCATGTGAAGCTGCCGTAGCGATAATGTTCCCTACGGCAGCGATCACAAGCTATCGCTGCTGCGACGGGGGCGGGTACTATCGTGCTTGGCATCGCAAGCATTGGCTTGCGATGTCGTAGTGTGCAAAGTGCCCCTAACTCACCAGTTGAGCACTGACAGGTATATAGGATATTATCTATTTACTACTGGGATGCAATTCAATATACTCCTGAGAGATTTTGCTGCTTGATGGTCACATAGGACAACCTGGTACATGCCCATAGAAAATGAATAAAAAATAAAACTAAAGAAAAGTGAGTAAAGAAGCTAGAACAAGGGAGAATTATACTGGTGAATTATATTTTTGCATTATTCAAAAGATTTTATTATTTTATTATTTTCTGCGATAATGTCACACAGAGTTTTGCATGAAGTTCAATAACTGTCATGGCGGCATTAGGCTCTGTTCACATTGCAGATTCTGACACTCTGCCCGATGGTTTCTCTGATGTCTCTGAACAACACAGGCAGGCTTGGGTGTCAATCTGCTGTGTATAGTCACACAGTGTATTCCTCAGTATAGTTAGGCTAGCAAGAGTTAACCTCTGCTAGCCTTTTTGTTAGTCTCCTTTGATAAACATGTTGTGAAGAAGCCCATCCCATCTGCTACTGTCATATTTAAGCTTGATGAAATCTTCTACCCATGCCAGCTATAGTTTCTCCTGTGTTGGTCTGTGTGTTTTGGTGTCCTAGACTATCTAGAAAGTGTTAGTTTTTGCCTGGAGTGATTGTGGCGTTTACCTGTCATCTTGTTTCCTCACTGCTTTTGTTTTCCTCCTTATCTTTTATTGTCTTATACAGTACCTCTGTGAGCGTGTGCTATGTGACAGAGTTTATTTTTCCCCTGTCTATTTTTTTGGGTTTAATCTTACTCCTGTCCCTGTCCCCCCTGGGGTAGGGTGAGGGGGTATATCGGTGCTGCTCAGGAGCAGGGCCAAGGAGACTCAGGCATCTTCAGCTCTAGGGTTATCTCTTAGATTAGGGATCGCATAGGGCCCCCTAACCTGAGGGTCAACTTAGGAATCCCAGTTTCCTGCTACCCCCATAGTCACTGTGACAGATAGCTCCTGTTATTTTAAAGTTTAGTGGTTAGCATTGCAGCCTTCCAGCGATGGGGACCCAGGTTCAAATTACACCAAGGACAACATCTGCAAGACATTTGTACGTACACCCCATTTTTGTATGGCTTTCCTTTGGGTCTTCCAGTTTCCTCGCACACTCCAAAGACAAGCTGATAGGGAATTTATCTTGTGAGCCTTAATGGGGACAGTGATGAACTCTGTAAAGCACTGTAGAATTAATTACATTATATAAGTGAGTAAAAGAAATAAAAAATAAAGTAAAATGTATTTTTAATTATTATTCTGATATGAAACACTGAACATATCTCTTTTTTAATGTTTCTTGTAGACATCCAATTCACAAGGCTAATATATGATACGTAAAATGTCACCAGTCACTTGATAAAGCACAAATGTGACAGTGACACTACATATTTTTAATACTTCCCTCATTTATAGTCTGTCGTTTAAAGTTAAACCTCTCAGAGGGTAATATTTCAGATCTTGAAGTTCACCTGGATTTATAATATTAACATAAAATATTTCCTTGAAAAGTTTAATATTAAAAAGTAACCTTATGTCGTCTTTTTGCAATATTTATCATTAACAGGAGTCTGTTACCCCCCTATCATTAAACTTCTACAGGTACTCGGTGGCTGCAGTTAGGAGCCAGTGATGAGAGCCTGCAATAACACAGGGGCTCCTGCCGTGTCCGTGCTGAGGTGCAGAGCTGCTGATTGATTTTAGGCAATGCTTGCTCGAGCACTATCAAGATATGTCAAAGTGCTCAGTATGCAAACACTCAAGCATGATTTCCTTGTATGATGCTATCCAAAAAATGCAAATAAACTTGTGATGTTATTTAAGTGAGAATGCCAGACCTTTCTTCTTTTTATGTATATGGGAATCAGTGTCAGTAAACGAGGCAGTACAAAAGAGAACTTAGCAAAGAGAATTGGTGATTAGATGCATAGATTTCAAAGACGGATTGCGAAAAATACTTTGAAAACTGATAATGTATAAATATAAGTATAGACTTGTAAAAATGTTTTTTGTACAGATACAAAAGCAAGAAATCTGTGTTTGTTTTTTTATGTTTCATCCTTGTTTTTTGTGTATTTGATAATAAGAATAAATAACCATTTTTTAACACTGGAGTGTGTCTGTAGGAGGCCAAACACTGGACAACAATTCGCCCCATATGGCTATACTAGCTGTTTCCAGCCACTAACGCTCGGCATGCTCATTGCTATCTAATTAATGCTGCTGGTGATTAAACTAAAGTTAATAATGACAACATTCAGTAGTGCTTACGCAGGTGGTAAATTAAATTAAAATGAAGTTAATAACAATAATAATCATCAAAAATCTGAATAATACTAATGATACATTTTATTCACAGTGTAAAATCGAAAACAAACTTAAATCGATTCAATAAGATGTGCGTTTTTAATTCATTCCAGCATCTAAACAAATTTCATAACGAAACATAAATTAACCCCATAGCGACGGCCTAACGTCTCAAGACGTCGGAAAAACAGGGTACTTATTCTGTTCCGACGTCTTGAGACGTCAGGCCGGAAAAAGCTTGTAGCGCCCCCCAGTGACGAAAAATCTCGGGGGTTTCAGCTACCGGAGGTAGCTGAGACCCCCAAGATTATGAATCGGGGTGTTTTTTTTGGACCCCGTTAATGCGATTGCCGGTATACACCGTATACCGGCGACAACATTAAAAAAAAATAAATGGCCGGTAAAATTGATTTATTTCTCATCTGACGTGATCAAACATGTCAGATGAGAAATAAATATGAGCCCTTAGTGCCCCCAAAGCCCCCGGTACCGGAGAGTCCACCCACCACCCCTACCCCCCCTCCGGAAAATCCAAGATGGCGCCGACGCGCGCTGAAAACTCCCGCCGCCGCCGGCTCTGCATTCATTTCCCTCCGATCTGAAATGATCAAACATTTCAGATCGGAGGGAAATGTCCTCCCCCTGACCTCTCCTCTGGTACACCGGAGATCTCTGGTCCCCGGAGCCCCCTCCGGTTCTCCAGAGCCCCTTCCCCCCTCCAGAGCGTGGAAGATGGCGGCCGCATTCATCCTGCTCTTTCTGCCGCATATGACACGTCACATGCGGCAGAAAGGTGTCCCCAGGTCCCGCCGTCACTCCCCCCCCCCCAGCCCCAGCCCCAGCCCCCGGTTTTACGTTACCTGGCTGCTGGTGCTCCGGCCCCGCGATCACGCCGCCTCCTTCTTGAAAGCTGGCGGCGCATGCGCAGACAGCGGCTGTCAGCTGGATCCCTGCAAGCAGGGATGCTGACGTCGCTACTGCACAGGCTGCTCCACTGTGGACCGGGGGAGGGTGAGTGCGGTAATCTGCAGCCACACTCCTCACATGGAGAGACTGCTGTTCTAGAAAATGGGGGGTACGTTCTGTGAGCGTGCCCCTCATATTCTAGAATGAGGTTACTGCAGGTCACTCTGCCCTAGGTTGGACCGGGGCAGTGTGAGTGCAGTATTCTCAGATTACTGCACCCACACTGCTCATGGAGAGCTTGCTCTTCCAGACAATGGGGGATACGTTCTCTGAACGTGCCCCCCATATTCTAGAAGATCCAGAGTCGGCGTGGGACCTCCAAAAGGGATTACAGCGACCGAAATTTATTTATTTTCAATAAATTGGTAAAAGAGGAATGTTTCGGGGAGTTTTTTTTTCAAATACATTTTTTTTTTGTCTTTATTTTTTTCTATTACTTGACTGGGTTAGTAATGTCGGGTATCTGTTCAGATGTCGTGACATCACTAACCCCAGGGCTTGATGCCAGGTGACATTACAGCTGGTATCAACCCCATATATTACCCCGTCTGCCACCGCACCAGGGCGCGGGATGAGCTGGAGCGAAGCGCCAGGATTGGCGCATCTAATGGATGCGCCACTTCTGGGGCGGCTGCGGCCTGCTATTTTTAGGCTGGGAAGAGTCCAATAACCATGGCTCTTCCCACCCTGAGAATACCAGACCCCAGATGTCCGCTTCACTTTGGCTGGTGATCTAATTTGGGGGGGACCCCACGTTTTTTTTTTTTTTTTTTTAAAAACGCCTGGGGAGCCCTCCAAATTGATCACCAGCCAAGGTGAAGCTGTCAGCTGTGGTTTGCAGGCTACAGCTGTCTGCTTTACCCTAGCTGGCTATCAAAAATAGGGGGGACCCCACGACGTTTATTTTAATTATTAATTTTTTGGGGGGCTAAATACAAGGCTAGGCACCCTTTAGTGCCACATGAAAGTCACTAAAGGGCGCCAGCTTAGAATATGCAGGGGGTGGGACGTTATATTTGTTTGACATCTATCCATTCATCCATTGTAGCATTTTAGGCTGTGCGCCCACAATCGGGATTTGCAGCGTTTTGGGCGCAGAGTGTTTTCCCTGCGTCCATAGCGCTGCGTTGTGCAGTAGAAGCACAGTGGAAGGATTTTTAGAAATCCCATGCCCACTGTGCTTCTCTTCTCCGCAGCATAAACCGACCTGTGGTGCAGCTTCCCGAGCCTCGGCATGTCAATTTATGCTGCGGAGACAAGAGTGTTCTCTGCAGGTAGCATAGAGCTCCACAGCGGCCTGAACCCAAATACTGGGCATGGGCAGCTGGGTTCTCCCGTGGATAACACTCACATCTCTGCAGGAAGGCTGACACTGTATACTAGACGCCGTGTCGCTGGATCATGGCCACATAGCCTAAAAGTGAGACATTTGTTGCTACAGCAACATTTTTGTGAAGTACCTGTGGATTCAAAATGCTTACTATACTCCTGAATAAAATCCAGTTTCCAAAATGGGGTCACTTGTGGGGGGTTTCTAATGTATAGGTACCCAAGGGGCCCTGCAAATGTGACATGGTGCCCGCAATTTATCTCAACTTTTCCAGAATTCAAATGGTACTCCTTCCATTCCAAGCCCTCCCATTTATCCAAACAGAGGTTTTTGGCCACATGTGGGGTATCCCTGTGCTCATAAGACATTGGATAACAACCTGTTGGGTCCACGGTTTATTGTTGTCTCTTGAAAAAGTGAGAAATTTGATGCTGAAGCAACATTTTTGTGAAAAAAATGAAAATTTTCAATATGGCAGCCTAAGCTTATCAAATTCTGTGAAGTATTCGTGGATTCAAACTGCTCACTATACACCTAGATAAAAGCCTTGAGGTGTCTTGTTTCCAGAATGGAGTCACTTGTGGGGGACAGCCACTGTTTAGGCACCTCAGGGGCTCTCCAAATGCAACCTGGTGTCCGCTATTGATTCCAGCCAATTTTGCAGTCAAATGGCACTCCTTCCCTTCCGAGCCCTGCCATGCACCCAAACAGTTGATTTCCACCACATATAAGGTATCGCCAAACTCAGGAGAAATTGCACAATAAATGTTATGCTGAATTTGTTCCTTTTACTCTTGTAAAAAAAAAAGCTACCTGGTTGAAATAACAATTTTGTGGTAAAATTTTTTTTTTTTTTTTTCATGGCTCAACGTTATAAAATTCTGTGAAGCACCTGGGGGTTCAGGGTACTCACCAAACATCTAGATAAATTCCTTGAGGGGCCTAGTTTCCAAAATGGGGTCACTTGTGTGGGGTTTCTGCTGTTTAGGTACCTTAGGGGTCCTCCAAATGTGACATGGTGCCCGCAATCTTTTTCAGCTAAATTTCCTTTCCAAAATTCAAATATTGCTCCTTTTGTTCCAAGCCCTCCCATTTGTCCAAACAAAGGTTTCAGACCACATGTGAGGTATCACCGCGCTCATAAAAAAGTGGTTAACAAACCTTGAGGTCAAATTTTTGGAATTACCTCTTGAAAAAGTGAGAAAATTGATGCTAAAGCAACATTTTTGAGAAAATTATTAAAATTTTCAATATGACAACGTAACGTTAACAAAATCTGTGAAGTACCTGTGGATCTAAAATGCTCACTATACCCCTAGATAGAAGCCTTGAGGGGTCTAGTTTCCAAAATGGTTTCACTTGTGAGGTATTTCTTCTGTTTAGGTACCTTAGCGGACCTGTAAATGCAACATGGTGCCCGCAATCTATTTCAGCCAAATTTGCTTTCCAAAATTCAAATATTGCTCCTTCTGTTCCGAGCCCTCCCATTTGTCCAAACAGAGGTTTCTGACCACATGTGGGGTATCGGCGCGCTCATAAGAAAGTGGGGAACACGTTTTGGGGTCCATTTTGTTGTGTTATTTCTTCTAAAAGTGAATAAATTTGGGTTAGAGCAACATTTTTAGGTAAAATTTAATTTTTGCTTTTTTTCATTCCACATTGCTTTTGTTCATGTGAAGCACCTGAAGGGTTAATAAACTTCTTGAATGTGGTTTTGAGTACTTTGGGGGGTGCAGTTTTTATAATGGTGTCACTTTTGGGTATTTTCTGTCATCTAGGCCTCTCAAAGTCACTTCAAATGTGATGTGGTCCCTAAAAAAATGGTTTTGTAAATTTTGATGTAAAAATGAGAAATCGCTGATAAACTTTGAACCCCTCTAACTTCCTAACGAAAAAACATTTTGTTTCCAAAATTGTGCTGATGTAAAGTAGATAAGTGGGAAATGTTATTTATTAACTATTTTGTGTCACAGAAATCTCTGGTTTAACGGTATAAAAATTCAAAAGTTGAAAATTGCAAAATTTTCAAAATTTTTGCCAATATTCAATTTTTTCATAAATAAACACAAAAAATATTGTCCTAAATTTGGTACTAACATGAAGTCCAATATGTGACAAAAAAACAATCTCAGAATCACCGGGATCCGTTGAAGCATTCTAGAGTTATAACCTCATGAAGTGACACTGGTCAGAATTGCAAAATTTGGTCTGGTCATTAAGGTGAAAATTAGCTCCGTCACTAAAGGGTTAAGTTAAAATTTTTCTGTAAACACAAGTAAATGTATAGTCATTCTCGTCATTTTCAAAGATCTTTCCTTGACTTCTACCAGGTACAATTTGAACTGTGCCAAGAGTTTCTACGATTAATCGAGTACCAGTCCTTTCTTTGGATTTAGATTGTGGGGTAGCATGACAATGCACCCTTTCTTAAGGTTTAGCATATGAGGAGAGAGGCCCATAGGAGTAAGGGAATGTACAAATTCGATGGGGTACTGAGCTCTTTCTTCTTCTGTCTCACAGGATGAAATCTTGTCAACACTGAAGTATGATTTAGGCGGGATTTACATGTTGCGACATCGCTACTGATATATCGTCGGGGTCACGTCATTAGTGACGCACATCCGGCGCCGATAGCGACATCGCAACGTGTAAATCCTAGGTGCGACGATGAACGAGCACAAAAGAGTAAAAAAATTGCTGATCTGTGTCACGTCGTTCATTTCCATAATGTTGTTACTGCTGCAGATACGATGTTGTTTGTCGTTCCTGCAGCCCCACACATCGCTGTGTGTGAAACCGCAGGAACGACAAACATCTCCTTACCTGCGTCCACCGGCTATGCGGAAGAAAGAAGGTGGGCGGGATGTTTATGTCCCGCTCATCTCTGCCCCTCCGCTTCTATTGGCCGGCCGCTTAGTGACATTGCTGTGACGCCGAATGCACCTCCCCCTTGAAGGAGGGATTGTTCGGCGGTCACAGCGACGTCGCCGACCAGGTATGTGCGTGTGAATCTGCCATAGCGATAATGTTCGCTACAGCAGTAAGCACCAAATATCGCATGTACGACAGGGGCGGGTGCTATCGTGCTCGACATCGCTAGCAATTGCTAGAGATGTCACAGAGTGTAAAGCCCGCCTTAGTCTGACCTCCAAGCATGTTCAACACTTGTTCATTGACTGTCAGTGTGTCACCGTTTTTAGGGCATAGTACTGCTCTGGAAGCAAGATCAGCAGGAGTGAGAGATTTCAGGTCATTCCCAAATATGCTCGTCACGACATCATGAGTCCGCATGTCTTTGTTCAGCTTCACAAAATTCACCGGATTCCCATCTTCAACTCCTGATCCAACAGTTAGCAGCCACTCACAAAACTCTACCTCATCAGGATTGACTCGCATGTTCCTGATTAATTTCAGTTCCTTGAAGGATTTCCAGACTGGACTGCTCTTGACATATGCATCTACAATACTAAAGCGATTTCCGTGAAGTACAACTGGAGCTTGCTGACAAAAATCTCCTCCAACAACAATCAGGATCCCACCAAAAGGTTCTTCATTGGGAAGGAGAACATGTAAGCTTCTATCAACGGCATTGAAAAGATGAACGGGAGACTTAAATTTCATCACATATAATAAGCTTAGTATCCCGAAGCTTTCGACAGACTGAGGTTCCTTCTTTAATACTTGATACAGTTCTCTCTTTCAAACGAATTGAAATTCCGAATCCAAAGTGGACATTTTTACTTCCTGCGTAAAACAAAAAATAAATCTTCAATACAGACATCTTAAATTTACATTTTTCAGTATTCTGTAATCATAATTAAAATTACCTTTTAGTAATGTAGCTGCCTAACCGGTAGGAGCAATTGTTTTTACAATGCCACCATTCCCAAGTATAGTAGATGTCAAAGCCTTATACACGAACCTCTTTCCACAACCTCCTGCACCAGATAAAAAAAAAGCATTTTTGTGACGTGATTGGATTATTAACTGCATTCATGATTTCTTCAAAGGCGCCTTGTTGTTCTAGGTTCATCAGAAACTGCAGCCGTTCAGATTCATGTTTCTCCCTTTCCACATCAACAATGTCACACATTTAATACGCATCTGAGGGGGAAGGTATTCCACAACTTTTGCAATCTTTAGCAAACTGTCGTAAGTGGTCTTGATATCGGCAATTGTTTGCTCTTTGGCCATGTATTTGTTGTGAGTCAGGAGGAAGTCTTCCATCATGTTATTTTTATATTTGTTGTATAAATCAAGTCCACTTGTGATGTTGGCATGGTTCAGGATTGCAGCAAATAGTTGTCGAAGCTATTCTAAATAAAGATACTTCTTCCATGGTTTTGTCCCACTCCTGAGTCATCATGCAATAATCCCAATTTGTTTTTAGAACGAACCATTTGGTAAGTTTTGTGCCGTCACACTGAGTTTTTTCCAGAGAACGCTGCTCCGGTCCATCCTCAAAGTAAACTGATTGTTGGAAAGGTAGGTGTACTGGAAGTCTTTCTACGGCATGGGAACGTGCAGACACCTCCCATTTTCTCAGCCGCCACATTGCTTCAGGTGATGCCAAATATCGTGTGTCCATGTAAGTCTTATGCCTATGCTGCTTGTGGCAGCACCCTGTCATGATTATATATGTCAATATTGCTGTGCACCTTTTTTCTTAAACAATCCATGTAAGTCTTAATCACGTCTCAGTGGTAGGTGCCGGTGTTGCTGGCTTCGTTCACTTGAACGATAGCTGCATCATGTTCTTTGTACACGTACTTGAAAATATATTTGACGGTATGGATGGAAGAGCAGATTTCCACATTTATGTGTGCATTATATTTCTGAGAGAGGTAGGGGTTGTATGGTACAACCCAGCGGCTGTCAACTTCCACGTCCCTAATTTTGAGCTTAATCCCATCTTTTCTTCTGCGGTATACTGAATAACCATCCACATTAAGGCTATGTGCCCACTTAGCGTATTTTCATGCAGTTACTCTGCGTTCTGCACCACAGCGTAACTGCATGCGCCCTGTGTAGAATGAAGATTGTGCCTAACCCATGCCCACGTGGCGTATTAGAACACAGCAATTCGGCTGCTGCCAAATCGCTGCGTTCTAAGAAGTGACATGTCACTTCTTTCATGCGCTTTGCATGCAGCCCCCGCTCTGTCTATAGCAGAGGCTGCAGCCAGAGCACATGAAATCGGCAGTCACCGAAGTTTCAGAACGGAGCTTTTCAGCTGCGCTCTGAAGCGCACATGCAGAGACGTTACGCTGCTGTGCAGAGCGCACACATGTGGGCACATAGCCTAATATTTGTTTCTTGGCTGAAGTCTTTGGGAAACTTTTTGGAGCATGTCCGGATTCCTTTTACATCTTCCATACACCATGAATTTCTATTGTGTTCTCCACAGGGTCCATGAATCATGCAGCTGGTGACAACATCGTAAAGCTCCTTGTTAATATCCGGGTCAGGAATTTCTGCACAAACCGCATTGTCACAATCGATAGCTTCTTGAAACTTGTCTTCGTTGTCCAGAATTAAGAGCCTATGGCAATGAGGAAGACCTGAAACAATAAATGGATGCATTAAATGTGCATTATTAATCATTCCATTCTTAACATTACTGTTACGAACATTCAGATGAATCTATGTAATACTTCTTTTTTGAAATTCAATGACGTAGGTGTATGCCTTTACTTTTCCCATCACTTCTCCTTTTTTTTCAGTCAAGTCATTTAGTAACTCTTGTAACTTTAAGTGGAATATGGTAGATACCAAATCTGGGCAGTCTATTGCTGTTTCATGCTGTAAAAGGCTGGACTGAATTTCTTCCCACTTTGGGTTGCAAGTGAACGTAATAAATAAACACTATTTTCCAAATTTTGCTACCAAAGTCATCGCATCTTGGTAATTCTGTGTCATGGCACGTTTTCTACCGGTAAAAGAAGAGGGAAGTATGACAATGCGACCTGGTCTCAGATCTTGTTGTTCAGCCCTACTGTTGATATAATCCATAAACCTGACATATAATTCTACTCTGAGTTTCTTTTGGATTTGTCTGTTCCAGTCCAGTCGCTGCGTTTCAACCTTTAAGTAGGCATCAATTATGTATTGTTGTGTCAGCTTGCTGGAATATAACAGTGGATTGAAGGATTGTCAATCCTGAAGGCGGTACACATAGAATGCCCTCAACGACTCATTCTTGTTTTTTTTTCTTGTTCCCCTGCATTGTGACTGATATCTTTCTATTCTTCATCGTCACCATCCTCCAATTCATGACTTTTCCTTTTTGCTGTTCTCCTTTGCTTCCGTACTCCAGGTTGCCAGCCGTGTTCACCATACGGAAAGCAGAGTGGATACACCATTGGATCACAATTTGGGCTATGCTACACAATATTTTGTAGTCCTCGCTGCCCAATGGGATGAACAGCAATGTCTAATTGAATGGTGGCTCTCCATCATCGGAAACAAACACAGCTGCAACTTCATTAGCTGTCGGCAAGTTTTATCGGCGAGGGTCGTATTGTCTATCCTTTGTTATCCACATTTCGATTTTATGCTGGTCGAAGCCACGCTGATCAATCAAATCCTTCATCATCTTCAAAGCCTGAGCAAATGGGTTGATATCGCTGAGTAAACAGTCAATAGTTTTCATTATGTCCCTCTTGCATCCTTCATTTTGCTCGTTATTTAATCATTGAATGTTTGCATACTCAGGATCCAATATGTAGAGTTGTGAAAATGAAGGAATATCAGATCTAAATAAATAATATAAATAAAGCAACTGGATATGGATATACCGTATGGACAAAGTAGTAATATAGCTTGGTAATCCACCAATAATAAATACGCCTAAAATATAACTTTTAATAATAATAAATAAAAGGTAAAAGGACCAAAACAAACATATATAGCGCAAATGCGCCTAAAAATTGTCACCAGCTGTGATATCCTATGTCTCTGGTATTAGGATTGTACTGTCACAGACAACAATAAATAGTAGGCAGTAGAATAATCGGCAATTTGTAACCCTCATCAGGTATCATATGATAGGGAAATAAAAGGCAACAATCTCACCCGTCTTCAATTCAATTCATCAGGGGTGTGTGTTCCTTAGCCGCAGTAAGTGTAAACAAACGGAGTTGCCACATTATATCGAGGTCCTATGGCTTCCACATATAATCCACGGAATCCCTCATAGACAACTCCGATGTCATATCAACGAAAACTTGTAATTCTCAACGCGTTTCAATTAATCATCAGGAGAATTAGAAAAAATTATGATGTCTTCCAGTGAAACGGCATATCCGCCGCAGAGTTCAGACACCCATCCACATCCAATGCCACATTAATGTGTCCCTCATGGGACCGGCACATACGTAGTACCAGTTAGTGCCACGTGTCGGGACCCTGTGGCTGATGTGCCGGTCCCATGAGGGACACATTAATGTGGCATTGGATGTGGATGGGTGTCTGAACTCTGCGGCGGATATGCCGTTTCACTGGAAGACATCATAATTTTTTCTAATTCTCCTGATGATTAATTGAAACGCGTTGAGAATTACAAGTTTTCGTTGATATGACATCGGAGTTGTCTATGAGGGATTCCGTGGATTATATGTGGAAGCCATAGGACCTCGATATAATGTGGCAACTCCGTTTGTTTACACTTACTGCGGCTAAGGAACACACACCCCTGATGAATTGAATTGAAGACGGGTGAGATTGTTGCCTTTTATTTCCCTATCATATGATACCTGATGAGGGTTACAAATTGCCGATTATTCTACTGCCTACTATTTATTGTTGTCTGTGACAGTACAATCCTAATACCAGAGACATAGGATATCACAGCTGGTGACAATTTTTAGGCGCATTTGCGCTATATATGTTTGTTTTGGTCCTTTTACCTTTTATTTATTATTATTAAAAGTTATATTTTAGGCGTATTTATTATTGGTGGATTACCAAGCTATATTACTATCAGATCTAAATAAAGCACAAATATATTTTTGATTATTAAAAAAGAGCAGGAAGGAATTAAAAATGTACATTTAATTGTATTCTGGTCTTTTATCTCAGAGAAGTTGATGTACGGTGGTACACTTGTCCGTGAATGACTAAAATGGGTGGGCCACCAGAAAATTTCATTGACTGAAATCCATAGGATGCAAAGGCAAAAGCACTGTTGTACTTTCTGATGTTCTTTCTAAAATTTTTTGCCCCGTTCGTATCTTCAGTTAACCACACTTGAAACTGCTGAGGATATTAATTTAATTCACGTAAGTGTATGGTACCACTTCCGCAGCATGACGCAAACTTTGCATTGTGTAATTTTTCTTTCCAAAAGTGAGATGCATGGCAATCACTACACGTAACATTTCGCTTTCCCACGTGTTGTTCACTGGGCATACTCTCTGGATTTTTTGCTGCATACCTCGAAAGTGGTGGCAGTTTACGTCGTCAGGCATTGTTGTTTTCAACTTCCGCAGGTGTCAAAGTCATTCTTCGTTGATGCTGGGTATATGTATCAGCTTTCCTTCATTCTGTCACTCGGTTGATATAAACCTTGTGATATTTCTCTCTGTCCTTATCAATCTGCTAAGGTGTTCGTTGTTGATAACCAATCCTATGATTTTATCGATATTTGTTGTTGTCGAGCAGCTACTGCATCATTGTCCGGATTTTCCTGCGGCCTGTGAGATGGACCTAGCGACTTTTCTTGGCTCATTTTATTTGGAAGAATGTGGATGCAATTAAATGTACGTTTAGTTGAAGTGGTTGAACTAGGTAGAAAGGAAGTGCCACGTATGGTTATGTGAGGGGGTGGAGCCTCGTGTGGTAATGTGAAGGTGTGGAGCCTCATGGGGGCGGAGCCGAGTGTGGGCAGAGCCGAGTGTGAGCTGGGGGGGACCGTGTGTGGGCGGAACTGAGTGTGGGCGGCACCACGTGTGAGCGGGGGTCGCGTGTGGGCGGATCCGTGAGGGCGAGGCCATGAATGAGTATAGCTGCGTGTAGGCGGGATGTGGGTGGGCCACGTGTAGGCATGTGCAGTGGGTGGAGCTAATGTGCAGGGGCGGGATTAGCGAGTAATCACGATGGCTCTTATATATATAGATGGTGTTATTTCTCTGTTGCAAGGAGAGAGCAAAAAAAAGCTATTAAACTATATGCTGTTATTTACGATAGCATCATTCATTAAATACTTTTGAAAGAATGAAATACTGAATTTTAAATTACATTTTATTTGATTTTAATTCAAATAATTGGGCATAACTTTAGAACTCTAATTTTCGGCTCCTTTGTTCTGCTTTTTATTACACTTTTCAGAGATCACATCTCCTTCCTCAGCTAAATCCCACATGTACATGGGATCTCTGAAACACGTAATAAAATCATGCTTAACCATTACTGCTGACCATCTTCTTACGACAGCGCGGGAGTCCACTTCTATTGATATTTTCACGCTAACTCTTCGTGGTGCCTGCTGCAGCCATAACCTACACGCTTTCAATAGCAGTTGTGACTAATTTCACAACTATATCAGGTGAGCATATCTGATATTTATTCCATAAACGTTTGTAACGTTAATACCCTATTAGCACCTTTTGTCTTTTCAGTCTCCTTCACATTGATATAATAAGGGGCGGTGACCTTCTGCTTCCAGACTCACCTGAGATCCCCCCAGAGTGGGGTACACCAATGACAATATAATACTTCATTGCACCTGCAACATAGTCAGCGCTTCAGAAGCTGGACCTGCGGCAATTATCTGATTTAACTTTTACTGTCTTATAGTATTTTCTTATGGCACCTCCATTACTTTGCCCATGTGAGTATTATTGTATTATTTTGCATCTAGCACCAACTGAGCCACTTTTGGCATGAAAGATTTCAAGAAAGAATTTAGGTAATCATTTCTGATAAATGAAAAACAAACTTCAAATTACAATTGTCTATTTTTGGTTATAGATGTGCCTACATTTTTAGTCTTTTGAAGGTAATGCTATAAATATTTAGTACAGAAAAAACACAAATATATAACAATTTACATGGACTAAGCATTCAGAGCTTTCACTACTGTCAGATATGATACATATAAAACTCATGTTTATAAAACCTGACTGGAGGAGCAGCCTCCATCTGTCACTACATTACGCACCTCATTGTACAACATCCAAAACATTTGGTGCATATGTCTCCATTACTTACATTTCCAAATCTATCACCACAAGCTCATTCTAAAGGAGTAGATTGTGGCTGTAACAGGATACAAGAGTACCACTCTACCAAATTTAATTGTAACTGCTACCTCTCTTGGGCTAGTGTGTAGCAAAAGCTTTACTTCCAGGACTCTTTCCGAAAGAAGAGAAATGGCACTTTAGAACTTCTCTAGTGTCATCAGGACATGCCATCTGTGGTTACCATCTGTTGTTTGCAGACAGCCGTACATTTATTAACTTATTACTTGCTTTCATTTCTATGTGTTACTTTTCTAAATGCTGCTTCTATTTCCAGTATGTATATTTTCAATATATTCTCTAATTATACCTGTCTGTAAACTGTCAGCTAGATCTGATTTTGTCTTATTGTCTTATGATACAGTGAGTAGATTCCTTCTTATATCTTTTAGAGCTAGACCATTTCAAAAAAAGCAAGTTTATCATGCTGTCTTGGAATAAATGTCATATTCCAAATATTATCCTTCATACTTTCTAGTTAGAAGTGCTTGCTCAGTGATGGTCTGACCACTGGATCACCACCATCATGTCCACAAAGTTATATGCTCCTTTAAAGGGGTGGTTCACTAGTTAGCTTACTAGCCACATCATATAACATTCAGAAACAAGGCTTCTCTCAAATACCTTGTGTTGGCAATAGCGCCTCTGAGTAGCGCTATTGTAGTCTGCTTATCCCCATCGCATGATCCCCAGGCTCCGTGACCTCTGAGATCCGGTGATGTCACGCCAACTTCCAGTTGAAGCAACATCACTGAGCCTGGCCCCAGTCTCCATGAGTGACTTGGCTTTGGGCAGAGTTTCCCCGCACATCACAGCCCGGCATCCCTCCTGAGTTTCAATAATTTTTATTGTACTTTAAATTTAAACATATATTACATAGTGAACTGCATATATAAATTTGTTTAAATACATTATGAATAAGTATCTATACATTTAGAATTTAGTATTTTTATTGGGTAAGGAATGAGAGGTTGGAGAGGGTAAATTAGAGAAGAAGAACTTTATTGGGGGCAAACTTGGAAGGATCAAGGAAAATAATGGAAGGGTAAGTGGTAAAGGGAGACTTAACCTTAATAAAAAAAGATTATAAGAGTAAAAAAAAAAAAAGAGAGAAAGAATGAAATGAAGAAGAGATAGAAAAAGAGGGAAAAGGTTGGGTAAGTGAGACAGAGGCATTTTTTTTTGTATCTTTTGTATCTTTGGAGTAGAGTTTCTTAGAGAAATCTATAAATTTAATAAGATTGTCAAAGAGTAGTAGATATCACCCTATATAGTTTAGGATTCAATAGTCATCCTGTATCTATTAAATTGTTTAAAAAAAACTCCCCATCTTTTATGGTAAGAGCCGAATAAATTATTAAATATATCATGTTTCCTTTCAAATTTGTGGTGTAATATGAGTTTGTTGTTAATTTCCATTATATTTGGTATATTGTCACTATTCCAATTAGCTGCAATAGAATTTTTTATTAGGAGGAGAATATGAATAATAATCGGAATATGACATGGGTTAATGGATTCTAGGTCCATTGAGAGTAGAGCCATTTGAGGTGTTATTTTAATTTTAGAATGTGTAATTTATTTATCAAATTAGCAGCTTCTGTCCAAATGTTTCGTATTTTTTGGGCATTCCCAGAATATGTGTATGAGCGTTCCTTTGTCTTTACATCCTCTCCAGCAAAGGGGGGAAATTTTATTATTAATTTTATTGAGTCTTGCCGGCTTGTAATACCAGCGAGTCAGTAGCTTATAAAACGGTTCGTGAAGTAAGGAGCAAATGTTAGAAGAATATGTCCCTCCTGCTTGCGGTGCTGTGCAGTGAAGGAGAGAGCGCGCGAGATGCTGGGCTGTTATGAGAGGTGAAACGCCGCCCACAGTCCAGTCACTCAGAGAGACTGGGGTCAGCCTCGGTGATGTCAAGTCAACTGGAAGTTGGCATGACTTCACCGGATTTCAGAGGTTGCGGAGTCCGGGGGTCAAGCGATGGGGATGACTAGACCGCAATAATGCCGCTCAGAGGCACAATTGCCAACACAAGGTATTTGAGAGAAGCCTTGTTTTTGAACGATATATCGATGTGGCTTTTAAAGCTAAGTAGTGAACCACCCCATTAAAAATCCATACAAGTCCTTGGCACTACAAACACGATGATGAATAGGGTCCTCTAATCTAGAAATTTGTAACAATCTCATCATAAATCTGGTATACATTACTTTTAGGTAAAAAAAGTTTTGTTTTTATTAACTTAGTTTACATAGTTATCTTTACATTATTTTTACCTTTTCATGTAATAGGTAATAATAAATACTCCTCCGACTTATAGTTCTTTACAACTGCCAAATATTCTCTCAATTTGATTAGTATCTAGAATCTCACATTACAAAAGTTAGATGTGCACCAATATATTTGATGAATTGTGGTTACCTGAAGATTTCATCTATTTTTAAACAGGCAATGGTATTGTAACCTGGACAGGTAAAGTTGGTCTCACAATTTTAGGTACATTTTTCAGCGGGGGTTTTAGATCTTAGAACATATTAGCTTCAGGGTGTAAAGTTTTTATTTTTATTTATTTATTTTTTACCACTGAGATTTCAGCCATGTGCACTGTATCTAAAATATTATACTTTTGTCTTTTCATTTATATAGGTCCAAAGTCCTTAAGTCCACTAAGTTATAGTAAAGAGCAATCTTATTACAGTGCTTTCATGCCAGTGATGATACTATTAGTATAGTAACGAACTAAGCTTGAAATTCTCTAGGCACTAATCCATTCATGTACATAAGGGGTACATAGGGTTACAGAAGGAATGTGATGAAATATGGTGGTAATCTGGGAAGGTAACATTCACAATGATGAGGTTAATCAGTAACATAGATGCGAGCAGCAGTGAAAAGGTTATATTTCAGAACATTAAGGTTAAATGGTAAAGTAAACAATTTGGTAAGGGTCTGAAACTTTTTAAAATGTCTATTTTCAATCTTTTGACAGAAACAACAAAGCTGAAAAAAAATCTCCAAACAGTTCTGCATATTTATGTAGCAAGAAATACATTATTAGCCGATGTAGGCTGTTGACATGTCAAAGCTAGGTATTGGTACTCCGATGGCTGTTAATTGTAAGCTCATACTGATAGTAATAGAGACACAATTGTGGTTCTGTACTCATCAACATATTAGAACTCATAGCTTATAATCAGTATTACAATTACTTGTGTTTAAGTTTTTCAAATTGCATAATACATGTGTGACACCCCTGCGGTAACCAGGTGTCACAAAAATAAGGTAACAGCCCAAGTCCAACATAACTGTGGTAGCCACTACATACACACTAGCACACCAGGACATTTACACTCGCTGTACCCAGCTGGGAGCCTCACCTAGCCAGATGACAGGGCTGGGCACTGTGAGATAACAGGCAGCCAACTGGGAGGAAGAGACCAGACCTGGGAGAGAAGACAGTGACCTGGGAAGTGTTAGTGAGCAGTCAGGCTGGAGTAGACAGTGAAAGAGGAAGGGTGTCAAGACAGACCAGAGACTCTTGAGACACAGAAAGGAAAGTGAGGAGTAAGAAAGTCAGAATGGTAGTAAAAGAGACTGCAAAGACATGAGTAGAAAGAACAGCCATTCAGAGGATGAAAGTAGCTGCAGAGTGAGAGAGCAAGCTCCAAGGAGAGAGGGACCCTGTGGGGTGGACATCCAGGGCTCACAGTACTTTGCACGCACGGGTTGCAGATCCCAGAACAGACACGGACTTTAAGCCCTTGTGACGCACTGGCCTATCAGGTCGTCACAGGGTATTGTGCAATCTGCCCTTCTGCACAGTATCCACATCCTCCTTGGTTACGGGTCCCTGACCTTTGGTGTTGCAAGCCAATCAAAACCCTAGGAACACTCTGCACCACACCCACCAGACACACCAATGGGTAGCCTGAAGGGAATAGGGCCGCCCACTTGGGGGGTTGGTTTGGGAGGGTCAGGAGTGTCAGTAGCAGGCAGTTGTGTAGTGACTCTCGTGAGGAGAGGTCACAAGTCAGTGGAGGACGTTAGGAACTGGGCTCCTTGTTAATACTAGGTGGCATACGTTGGTCTGGGCCTGGTAGGAGCTGGAACCCCGGTCGCAGGGGATCGTGACAAGGGGCACGGAACTGCCGAGGAGGGCAGCCGGTGGCCTTGTGCCATCTCCTTGCAGGGGCCATGGCACGATGGGGAACGTGGACCCTAGGCCGGGAAGTAGCTTCAAGCATCCTGGTAATTCACCCGACGAGGACAGAGTCTTCAAGATTCGTTCTCCACCCGCTCCAAAATCGGGGTATTAGCGCAACGAGGGGGATAGGACTTTCCCAATACATAGCCCAGAAAATCCCAAGCGTGAACCCTGAGAGCAAGCTCACTCTGTTAGCCATATGGGTGAGTGGGAACCAACTAGTTCTATACTACAGGGGCCAATCAGTAGAAAGGTACAAAGGAAAAGGTCACAGGCTAACAAGCAACACCATCGGGCACGGAATCCAGTTGTGCTCCCTCCCTGCTGCAGCGGTGCTCAGAACTTTGGTTTACAAGTTGTCGGTGTCAGCGTTATTGGACTGAGTGAGTACACAGCGACCCTTACCTCCTCAACGGTACCCCTTCGCCATCATCACTGAGCCTTAGGGTATCCCCCCTACCTACAGAGGGGTTAAACACCTGGCTGCCATCCCATCGCCACCCAGTGCTCTCAACAGCAGCGGTGGTACTCCACCTCACCACACACCGTGGGTGGCGTCATGAACTTTACACACACCACTCCCCTGTAAATACCCCCTTTTCATTTTGGTCCGGAGACCTCTCGAGACACTGCGGATCCGGATCTGAACAGCAGTTCCGGCTGCTGACACGGGGGAGGCACACCCTCTGTTAACTCTGCCAGGTGGGTGGGTTTCCAGGACTCATCTGCCACCCTTTAATGTCCGAGGGATCAGCAGCAAAGTGGGGACCGGGACATATTCCCTTAAATAGTCCAAGCTGCCTGCGGCAGGACCCAGACACCAGGAGGACCTCCAAGTGCTCCCTTTTAATTTTTTTTACTTTTACTTTTCATTTAAAACTGTTTGACGGTGCCCATGGATCCGGGACCCCTCGAGCCACGGACTGGCCGGATCCGAGCAGCTCGGCTGCCCCAGGGCGCGACACATGCAATCTTTCACTAGTATAGAGGAGTGGATCAAGTAACATTTCATGTTCACCTGAGCTTGTGTTTTTTTTTCCTGAAGATTCAATTTGTAAAAAGGTAATTCTCTGTAAAAGTAATGTACCTTTTAGGCTGTGGACTCTCTAGACTCCAGAACTTAAAATTGTAATATGTAAAGAATAATAAATTTTTTTTATACTCATCCTACCATTCACCTCTCTGGCCCCTCAGGTTCCCTCCGCCACTGAAATCTCTGAGACCTTTGTCACTAGGTCAGGGCTTCTGGACTAGCTGGGCTCAGTATGATATTGCAGATGCACCTACAAACCAAGAAGTCTGAAGATGGATTAAGGACTGAACAAGTAGTGAGTAGCAGAAAGGGGGAATATTTAGGGTTTTTCTTAATCATCTTCTAACATTTTAATGGCCTATGGGTCAGAAAAATGTCAACCAATGGCCACTATTATGTTAAATTACAAAATATTTACTTTTTGGCAAATGCAGGTTTTTGTTCAATTTCTCTCAAATTTATTCACTCATCTCTAGTCACCAGGACATCTTTTCCCATTGCCATGCAACACATGGGACACAGCTAGCATGTGGAAGAAGGTGCTCTGGTCAGAAGAAATCAAAGTAGAACCAAAGTAAAACTTTTTTGGCTAAATGCAAACCATTACATGCTACGGAAAAGTAATACTGCACATTCCAATAAAAACATCACCCCACCATCAAACATGGTTGTGTCAGCATAATACTATGGGGAGGCTTTTCTTAAGCAGGGACAGGTAAGCTGGTCAGAGCTCATAGGAAGATGGATGGAGCTAAATACAGGGGAATCCTGGAAGAAAACCTGTAATAGGCTGCAAAAGATTTGAGACTGACAGCAGTCCCAACCAGTTTTGAAACCGATTGGGGCCGATTAACCACTTAAATACTGCTGTCAAGCGCAAAATAGGTATCTAAGTGGTTAAAAGGGGGTTAAAAGTCACCTCTTGGCAGGGTCAGACCCCCATTGACAATTGCTGGTGCTAATCGTTGTAATGATGCCGTGGGGGTCATCTGATGGTGACCTGTAAGATCCGGCTATAAGCTCTTTAAAAAACCCTTATAAATTCCTCTTCGCCAAAAAATAAAAAAAGTTACAGCTTTCAGAATGTTGTGCAGGAAAAACTATTTATTATAAAAAAAGCATTTTTGCTGTGCAATAGAAGCAGAACATGAAAAACTATATAAATATGGTATCTCTGTAATCGCACAGACCTGAAGTATAAAATCATCCTATCACTACTACCACACTGTGAACAAAAAAAAATAAACCAAAAACTGTTCCTGTGCTGCAGTTTAGTTCTTTATTCTACCTTCCAAAAAAACGGAATAAGGCTTCTTAGTCTTCTTTTTAGCGCACAAATGTGGACTACCACAAATCTATGGATGCCTAATAAAACAGATACAGTGGCCAAACAAGTCAAAGTGTCTACAGCTGCCCCGTTAGAGTGAGTGGTTCAGTTGGGGATTAAGTTTGCGTAACATTTTTGTTGGATTTACATGAAAACTCCGACTTAAGTTCACAGCACAAAACACAGGAATGTGATCCCAGCCTTATACTGAAAGTGATCAAAAAATGTTTTTCACCCAAAAATGTTACTAAAAAAACCCTAACTTATCTCACACAAACCCAGCCCTCATTTAGATCCATTATCTGCCACTGGAAATATTGGGGGCTCTCACGTTACTGGTAGAATGAAGACTCTGGAAAAGTAATATGGCTTGCAGCACCCAAATAAAATCGAGTTCAATCTGCTCTACCAAATCCAAATGCCACCCTTCTTTTGAGCCCCAAGTGTGTGGCATTACTATACTGGGGAGAACACACAACAATTTATGGGGTGTGTGTCTCCTGTAGCACAAACTGGGCACAATGTATGTTGTGCTATAATATATGGGTGCACAATGTATGGGCAGTAAACTGGCATATATGTATTTCTCCACCAAAAAAGCGTGGCGTGGATGCTACAAAATAGCCACTGCAGGCATAGATAAATTATTTGAGAGGTGTAATTTGTCAATTGGGTCACTTTTAATGGTTTCTGTTGTTGTGGAACCTTAAGTGATATGCAAATGTTGTCTTCTAGCAAATAGCAAATATTCTAGCAAAATATGTGCTATAACATACAAGTAGCGCTCCTTCCTGCTCAGCCTGCCGTATGGCCGTATGGCCGCACAGTAGTGTCTGAGATACAGGGCATCACTGCGTTCATGAGAAATTGTGCAATAAATTTAAGGCTACATTTTTTGGTAAATATTGCTTGAGAAAGTGCAAAATTGGCTATAAAGGAATATTTTTGTGAAAAAAAAATGAAAATTTCCAGTATGAAGACCTAATGTTATCAAATTCTGTGAAATATCTGTGAATTCAAAATGCTCATTATACCTCTGGATAAAATCATTGATGCATGTAATTTCCAAAATGGGGTCACTTGTGGTGGGTGTCTGCTGTTTAGGTACCTTACGAGTCCTGCAAATGTGACATGGTGCCCGCTATCTATTTCAGCCAAATTTGTGTTCTAAAATTCAAATGATACTCCTTCCTTTTTGAGCTCAGCTGTATAACCAAAAAGACGTTTCTGACCACATGTTGGGTATCAATATGCTTACAAGAAACTGGGTAACAAATTTTGAGGTCCATTTTATTGTGCCATTTCTTATAAAAATGAATAAATTTGGCCTAAATCAACATTTTTGGTAAAATATAATTTTATTTTTCCATAACACTTTGTATTAGTTCCTGTGAAGCACCTGAAAGGTTAATAAATTTCTTGGATGTGGTTTTGACTACCCAGAGAGGTACAGTTTTTAGAATAGGGTCACTTTTGAATATATTCTGACACATAGGCCTTTCAAAGTCACTTTGTGTGATGTGGTCCCTAAAAAATGGTTTTGTAAATTTTGTTATAAAAATGAGAAATTACTGATGAACTTTTAACCCTTCTAACTTCCTAATAAAAAAGTGTTTCAAAAAAGATGCTGTAAAGTAGACATGTGGGAAATATTAAAGGCATAAAAATTAAAAGTTTGTAAATTATCAAATTTTCCAAACTTTTGTCAAAACTCTTTTTTTTTTGCAGAAATAAATGCAAAAAATATCATCCTAAATTTACCACTATCATGAAGTACAATATGTCATGAAAAAACAATCTCAGAATGACTAAATTCCATTGAAGCGTTCCAGAATTATTACATCATAAAGTGACACTGGTCAAATTTATAAAATTTGGCCTAGTCATTAAGGTCACAACAACGTGATCAATGTAACCAGTGCTCTATGCTGGAAAAGGTCCAATCCATCCTCCTCCACATCTGAACTGACCATCTCATGTGGATGTTCTCGGTCCTACTCAGCCAAGCGTTGCATTAGGGTCATCTGGTTGTCCTCTGGCAACCACTCCAGCTCTCTCCCAGAGCAAAGGGCTATCAGCTCCTCATTCTTGAGCCTCTTGTAGATGGAGTTTGCTTTCTTTTCTGCCAAGTCACTCAGTAACTTTCCACAGTAAGCTATCCAGAAATAGGTGATCCTACTTCTGACACCACTTGTGAGGATCTAAGTTCATTAGTTGTATTAATCACCTAGACACCTGGCTCGATGGCTCGTGATGTGTGGCTCGTGGCTGTCTTTTAGTTTGGTGCATAAGCACCAAGTCTATTAAACAACTATGAAGAGCAGGTGTCCACATGGTGACTTTTGTGAATAGACCCACATAAAGATGTAAATTTGAATTGACATAATTAGGTATACAAAAAAATTTTCAGCTAACCCGATTGATGTATCACCTGAATCCTCTCATTAGGGACGGTGCAAGGAGGTCGGCATCATGTTCAAAAAAGCAAAAAGCCAAGGATAGAGAGAAAAACCTTATCCAGCATCATGTCCAATTAAAATTAAAAAACAACTTTATTACATGATATTAAAACCAACAGTGAGTTGGAAGGACATCCATAACAAAAAAAACCCCAGTGTCTTACGTATTTCAAACCTATATAAAGTTGTTAACTCACTGTTAGTTTTAATATCATGGAATAAAGTTGAATTGGGGTAAGGTAGGAACATCTGGAACTTAGTATACTGCCACAGTGTGTTTTGTGTGGAAAAGCTACTGCTGTAATTATACTGCTAATGGAGTCTCTGGGTGTCACTAGTGAGAGGAGGATGGGAGATGGATGTGGCTTGTGGCTTTCTCTCAGAGCTGAATATGGCTCATGACCCTCTTTCATAGCTGAATATGGCTCTCAAGGTCAGAAAGGTTGAGGACCTCTGCCCCATAGTTTAAGTGTTTAAGTACTGAATGAGTTATAGCCCCGTTACCTTAAGGGTTTATTGGAATTGGAAAGTCTTTTGTGTTTAATTTATAGAAAAATGGTTGCAATTCCTAAATGTTTCACAGGATATTTTAGTTCGACCCCTTTAATTAAACCTGAAGGTCTATACTTAAATTGAATCTCAGTTGTTTCAGTTTAAATAAAAAATATTGGTTTGTAAAGCCCAAATCAAGAAGATTTGGTCACTGTCCAAATATTTCTGGACCTAACTCTAAACTGTTGAACCAAAGTCCGTTTATATAGACATTTCAACCAAACTATTGGTAATGTATACAGTAAATTTATGTCATGCTGAACACGCCGTATCAAGCAGAGTTTGAAGGGGATAGAAATTATTAATTCTGAGATTTTTTTTCAGTTGAATGCCATTTGGAGGACACTTGAAACAATACCGCTTTGCTATCCAATCGAGATTATCTCAAGCACCATAAAACATGGATGAGATCAGTGGAATTGAGAGGATATAGCATGCCACTATGGTTTAATCTCCTAATGTGTCACAGCTGAAAATCTGGATATCTTTCTGTTTCCATATATTCTTTAACCATGTAAGCTCTTCTCATTAATCAAAATAATGTTGCTACATTTGCCAATAGCACATCATGTCAATCAGGATTAGGCCCTATTTCATTGTCCACTACTTTACTAAATCCAAAATTTAATCCATTGAGTTACCCATTTTATAAAAGGAGGATTATCAACATACATATGTATGTGGGTAAATAATATAATTCATTAGGCTGCAGCAGATTAAAGAGAAGAGAATATAGCAGGTCAGGACACAGCCAAACAGGGGTGAGGTTAATATCAGTTCTACTAGTTTGCTGAATTTAAGGGCTTTAATGCACTTTAATATTAAATGTAGAGGAGCTAATGTGTACTTCAAATGCTTTCTCATATGTCAAATTAATATGGGTTGCCTTTAGACCTTTAAACACATCTTTTAAAATGCTGGCATATATTTACAATGCACATTTAGACTCGGCTCCTATTGGACGTCTTTAGCCTATTTTTTGGTTTTCAGTTATCGAATAATATTTTTATGACTTCTGGTTTAGTTAATTGCAGTTTAGGATAATTCCACCAAAGACGAACTAGCTCAGCTCTCTATGTACTAACCTCCTGGTGACCTAGTGATGATATTGTGATGCCCCTGGACTATTCAGGTCGTCACAGGGTACTGCACAAACAGCCCTTTACGTGCAGTATTCAAATCCCTCATAGTTCTGGGTCCCCATCTTTCAGTGTTGCCTCCAACAGAAAATCAAATCCTAGATACACCCTGCACCACACCCACCAGGCACACCAGTGGGCGGCTTAAGGGGAATAGGGTCGCCAACTTAGGGGTCAGGAAGGGGAGGTGAGGAGGGTAGTGTAGTGTAGAAGAGAAGTGAAGTGGTGAGAGAGGAGAAGAAGGTAGCCCTCGAGCGGAGAGGAGCTCAGAGTAAGCTGGGAGTAGTGGCTCCCAGGAGAAGCTGACTAGGTTGCAGACGGTGGTCTGGACCTAGAGGAGTCGGAGCCCCGGTCGCAGGGGATTGAGGCTATGTGCCTGGACCTGTCAAAGAGGATGGTCAGCAGCCTTGTCCTATCACCAGTCCGGGACCGAAAGCACAGTGGGGTACACAAACCCTAGGTCGGGGAGAAGCTTCAGGCAACCCGGCAATTAACCTGCGGAGAACGGAGCCTTTATGGACTGTTCCCACTAGCTCCAGAATCGGGGCAATAGCGCAATGAGGGGGATAGGGCTTTCCAAACAAGCAGCCAACTGAAATCCCAAGCGTGAGCCCTGAGAGCAGGCTCCCACACTTAGCCACAGTGGGGAGCGGGGTATGGCAACTTCCAGACTACTGGGACACTACAGTGAATTTAAACTTTGTGCCAGGAGGCAGATCACGGATCATCAGGCAGCACTGCAGGGGACGGGACCTGGACGAGCTCCCCTTTTAGCAGTAGCGGCACCCAGAGACTTGGTTTACCAGTTTTCCAGTGTCTGCTTATTTGCTGAGTGAGTACCTGAGTGATTTTCCCCCTTCACGGCACCGACTATCACCATCCAGAGTCCCAGGGCCTACCCCTACCCATGGAGGGCAACGACACCTTGCTGCCCCACTCCATCACCCAAGGTACTCCCAACGGCAGCGGCGGTACTCCCAATTACTGCACACCATGGGTGGCGTCACAAACTATAACTCCCCTGTAAATATCCCCCTTTTACTTTAGAGTGTGGCCCTTAAGCACCCGGGTCCGGAGACCCTCAAGCCACGTACGGACACTACCCCCGGATCCAAGTGGTTCGATCCACTGCTGGGGCTGCACAATATTGTGATTAAAAAAGCAGTCACACTGTACAAGGCTACAGTGTAAAGAATAGACCTGAATGATAAGAAAAGAGGTGATTTTACCTCTTATTTCTATGGTTCTGTGTAATTTGAGGAAATATTGTAAATCACAACCTAGCCTTGAGAAATAGTAAGCCTCTCACATGGCAATGACTGAAAAAAGCTGTGGGCCACCTCATACATAATATACACTCCAAAATAGTCCAAAAGACAGTAATTGGTAAGATGCCAGAAGTCCAATAAACTTATACAGATAGCAAGAAACTGACTCAAAAGCCAAGAAACGTATTAATATTATGAATATAATCTTTTGAAAATTCATAGAATTAAAAATTAAAATCATATAAAAGAATATACCCAGCAAAGATATGGAGGCAGTATAGATGGAGACACTGTTCTTATGTACTTGGGTGTAGTTAAAATACATGAGTTTGTGGGTTTAAAGTGAAACAATGTGGGAAAGTTCAAGTTGTATGAATACTTTTTCAAGTCAATGAGAGTATAGCAAGACCCCCTTTGCACATTCAGTAGGCACAACCTGTCACTCAAACATTCGCAAAAATTTGGGCTGAGAGGAGAAATATACTGCACAATGGATCTACAATATGTGTACAGGGGATGAGATTAGTTGAGCTATGTTTGCTACTTGCTGCTGAGAGATTATTGATGTGAAACTGCAAATCCACTCTACTGATGCATATAATGCATGATTATATTCTGCTGTATGCATCCAAGAGCTATATTTGCAGTTTCACAAAAGTGGTTTGAGAGCATAACTCTGCCCTCTATAGTACTTATACAGTGCCTACAAGTAGTATTCAACCCCCTGCAGATTTAGCAGGTTTGATAAAATGCAAATAAGTTAGAGCCTGCAAACTTCAAACAAGAGCAGGATTTATTAACAGATGCATAAATCTTACAAACCAACAAGTTATGTTGCTCAGTTATATTTTAATAAATTTTCAACATAAAAGTGTGGGTCAATTATTATTCAACCCCTAGGTTTAATATTTTGTGGAATAACCCTTGTTTGCAATTACAGCTAATAATCGTCTTTTATAAGACCTGATCAGCCCGGCACAGGTCTCTGGAGTTATCTTGGCCCACTCCTCCATGCAGATCTTCTCCAAGTTATCTAGGTTCTTTGGGTGTCTCATGTGGACTTTAATCTTGAGCTCCTTCCACAAGTTTTCAATTGGGTTAAGGTCAGGAGACTGACTAGGCCACCGCAACACCTTGTTTTTTCCCTCTTGAACCAGGCCTTGGTTTTCTTGGCTGTGTGCTTTGGGTTGTTGTCTTGTTGGAAGATGAAATGATGACCCATCTTAAGATCCTTGATGGAGGAGCGGAGGTTCATGGCCAAAATCTCCAGGTAGGCCGTGCTATCCATCTTCCCATGGATGCGGACCAGATGGCCAGGCCCCTTGGCTGAGAAACATCCCCACAGCATGATGCTGCCACCACCATGCTTGACTGTAGGGTTGGTATTCTTGGGGTTGTATGCAGTGCCATCCAGTCTCCAAACGGCACGTGTGTGGTTGGCACTAAAGATCTCGATTTTGGTCTCATCAGACCAGAGAACCTTGAACCAGTCTGTCTCAGAGTCCTCCAAGTGATCATGAGCAAACTGTAGACGAGCCTTGACATGACGCTTTGAAAGTAAAGGTACCTTACGGGCTCGTCTGGAACGGAGACCATTGCGGTGGAGTACGTTACTTATGGTATTGACTGAAACCAATGTCCCCACTGCCATGAGATCTTCCCGGAGCTCCTTCCTTGTTGTCCTTGGGTTAGCCTTGACTCTTCGGACAAGCCTGGCCTCGGCACGGGTGGAAACTTTCAAAGGCTGTCCAGGCCGTGGAAGGCTAACAGTAGTTCCATAAGCCTTCCACTTCCGGATGATGCTCCCAACAGTGGAGACAGGTTGGCCCAACTCCTTGGAAAGGGTTTTGTACCCCTTGCCAGCCTTGTGACCCTCCACGATCTTGTCTCTGATGGCCTTGGAATGCTCCTTTGTCTTTCCCATGTTGACCAAGTATGAGTGCTGTTCACAAGTTTGGGGAGGGTCTTAATTAGTCAGAAAAGGCTGGAAAAAGAGATAATTAATCCAAACATGTGAAGCTCATTGTTCTTTGTGCCTGAAATACTTCTTAATACTTTAGGGGAACCAAACAGAATTCTTGTGGTTTGAGGGGTTGAATAATAAATGACCCTCTGAATAAACTTTTCACAATTTAAAAAAAAAAAATTAAAAAAAGAAATAACATTCTTTTTTGCTGCAGTGCATTTCACACTTCCAGGCTGATCTACAGTCCAAATGTCACAATGCCAAGTTAATTCCGAATGTGTAAACCTGCTAAATCTGCAGGGGGTTGAATACTACTTGTAGGCACTGTAAGCTCCAATCTCAAGCAGGGTATGACAGTTCACCTCGACTATAACTAGCTTCAGCTGATGGTATAACACAACACAGGCACACTGATGTAGATGGCGAAAGCTAAAATTGAATAGTTAGTGTGCTATACAGGCACAGAGAATGCATAGAAGCGGAAGGTAAATTTAAAATTTAGATTAGCTTTATGATAACTTAGTGATTTGGATCTTGTCAGGAGCATACAGGAGAGAGATTGAGGGATCTGCAGCACTAAAGAGAAGCAAGGGCTTCTAAGAAATTTAGCTTTAGCAAACAAGAATAGGACTGTCCATACAGCTATGTGACACAGGCTGTATCAAGGGTTAGGTAAAGATGAAAACAAGACACAGAGTTGCAAGAAAGAAATGTAATTTCTTAACAACATTTGATGTACATTTGCATTATAGCCAAGAAACGGTTCCAAAAAAGGGATGTAAATGAATGTCATGGAAATCAACTGGGCACGGGACTTGTTCCCGCACGATCACCGCCATGAGCTAAGTGTAATTATAGCTGAGCTTCAGCTGTGACAGCCAGGGCTAGTCCTCGCACCTCTCCTGAATGTTTAACCCCTTAAATGACAGGATCATTAGCGTTTGCAGCATTTAGGAGGCTGGGAGAGGAAGTGCATTCCCTCTCTCAGTCGACTACGACACCCACGACATCATCAAGGGGGCCCAATCATTGCTATGGCAACCTGTGGTCATGATGATGACCTACGGTCAGCCAGTTACAGCAAGTCTCTTAAACGATATCAGTAGCATGGTCTAAAACGCTTCTGTCAGTGTCACACTGACAGGCATGATATATTGCAATGCTTGCTCAAGCAATATCTTATACCAGCAATCAAACTAAAAAAAGTTAATATCCTATATAGTGACTAATTAAAAAAGTTAAAAAAAATAAAAAAAAAATTGTAAAATATAAAAAAATCAGAACATAAAGAACAAAAAAATGAAAAGAAAGTATACCAATAAATCCACATATGTATGTAAAAAGAAAAAAAAACATACATGTGATATTACCGTGTATGGAGAAACCCAGTCTACCAAATTGTCACACTGGTTAAACCCTTCAATGAAAAGCGGAAAAAAATTAAGTAAAACACAATGCAAAAACAATGTCATACAACAATTTTGTGGAGAAGATAAAAGTGAACCGATCCAAAATGTTCTTTACCCCAAATTGCCACCAAATAGCATTCAACTTAACCCACAAAGAAAAAAGTTCCCACTAAGGTTCGTCATCTGTTAACAGAAATATAGGGGTCTTCTATATTACTGGTAGCACAAAGGCTCTGGAATTGTGCTATGGCTCACCCCAAAAAAGAAATCCTGCAAAATGTACACTTCCAAATCCAAATGCCCCCTCTCTTCTGAGCACCACGATATGTCTAAATCACAGTTAGTTTCCACATGTTAAAATTGTCTCTCCAGTAAAAGAGACCAACTCTAGCGCAGCGCCACCTATTGGAAGTAGCGATCCTAAAAGTCACAAGTGGATTTTTAACAATCCTTTGCAATATGACTCAGGATATATGCCAGATCGAAATCCCAATTTGCAGACACGGTGTTTCGGGGTGCTTGCCCCTCGTCAGTGCAAAGTATGGGGTGTCTGATCTGGCTCATGAGAAAGCTATGTGGGGACCACGGGGAACACTATTCTCCTTAAGGAGACTTTGCAAGCCAGTCTGGCTGCCAGTAAAGTAAGGGGACTTATAGCTGCCACGCACCTCTGGGAAATATTCAAATTGTCTCTCCAGTAAAGGAGACAAACTCTAGCGCAGCACTACCTATTGGATGTAGCGATCCTAAAAGTCACAAGTGGATTTTTAACAATCCTTTGCAATATATTAAGCATTGTTGTAGTGAGGAATGTTTTCTTAATTTAGAGGGTGTGTGTCTCTAGAAGCATGAGTTGGACGCTAAAATATACTTGGCACTATGTCTTATTTGCAATTTTTAATTTTTCAACATTCACTGCATTTGATAACATAGATGTTGTACAGAAACTATGTTGTCACTACACCCATAGATGAATTCATAGAGGGGTGTAATTTCCAATATGTGGTCGCTTGAGGGGGTTTCTGCCAAACAGTACTATACAGTCACATGTGGGGTATTGCAACATTCAGCAGAACTTGTCTAACACATTACATGGCATTTTTTTTTACATATTCTCCTTATGAAAATTGGTAATTTGGGGTTAAAATGTAATTATTTTTTCTTCACCGCCAAATCATATAACATTTTGAGACTATTTGGTTTCAATATGCTCATTGTACCCCTAGATTAATTAATTGAGGGATGCAGTTTGTAAAATAGGGCTACTTATGGGGGATTTATGCTGTTCTAGCACCTAAGTTGCTGTGCCATTGTAAAATGGCACCTGCAAACTATTCCAGCAATATGGCACTCCTTTCCTTCTTAGCTTTGCATTCTACTTTAAAATTAGTTTCTGATTACATTGGAGGTATTGGGATAATCAGGAAAAATTACACAACAAACTGTGTGGTCCATTTTTTCATAATAGCCCTTAAAAAAATTAAAATATTGGGGCTAAAATAACATTTTAGTAAAACAAATGTATTTATTCTTTCTTTTCCGCCCAATTAGATAAAATGATGTGGGACACCTGTGGTGTTAACATGCTCACAGTACCCTTAGACCTCACTTCTGGCGGGGTCTACTTTTCTCGCATGTCAGGTACTCTGCCACTGTGACATGGCTCCCCCAAACCATTGAAACTAAATATGAGCTCCAATATGGCACTCCATCCCTTCAGAGCTTTGCACTGTGCCTCAAAAGTAGTTTTCAATCACATATAGGGTATTGATGAACTCAGCGGAAATTGTATAACAAATTGTATGGCCCATTTTCTCATATTACTCTTTTTTAAAATTAAATCTTTGGGGTCAAAGCAACATTTTTGTGGAAAAAAAATTTATATTTTATTTTCACAGCCCAATGTTATACAATTCTGTGAATCAAATGAGGATTAAAATTGCTCACTACAGCCACAAGATGAATTGCTTGGGAGGTGTAGTTCCCAAAATGGGCTCACTTGTGGGAGGTTTCTGCTTATTTTGGCATGTCAAGGGACAGTGGCTCAAGTAGAGTTTGATGGGCCCCGATGCAAAGTTTGGACCTCAAGTTTGGATCTCCCCAACCGTCCACCAACACTCGAGGTATGGGATAATGACACCGACACTCTGGATATAGGATAGTGTAGCTGATACTTGGCGCCTTCCCTCAGCACTCATGGTTCCCATGATCTGAAATCCCTCTTTCTATCAGCACCCAGCTTTCCTATCTTCTGATATCCATCATGTCCTCAGCACGCACCTAACCCAAGCTCTGCTATACATCTTTCCCTCAGCATGCAGATTTCCCATGCTCTGATATACATCTTTCCCTCAGAACCCAGCTTTCCAGTGATACCAGAGCATGTGAAAGCTGGATGCTGGGGGAAAGATGTATAGAAGAGCATGGAAAAGCTTGGTGCGGAGGGAAAGAGCCTCTTTCCCTCAGCACAAAACTTTCCCATCCCATGCTGATATCTTTGTCCTCCCTCGTATATTTCTCTCCAAATTCTATAATGGTTTCTACATAGCCTTTCATATAGTATAATGGGTCCCACATAACACTTATAATGCAGCCCCCATAGTCCTACATATAATATAATGCAGCCCCATAGGCCTCCATGTATTATAATGTACCCCCATTGTCCATGTATAAGGTGTCCTTCATATTGTGTTATGCAGCCTCCATACCGTTAACTGCACCCCCATATGCCTCTGACCACCATGTACTCATTGATTAAAAAGAAATTAAAGCAGTACTCACCTCTCCTCATTCCTTCGCTGCTCCGGTCAGTGTCCCAAGCTCTGCAGCTTCAGTTAAGCTGCGTGCAGTGGTGACGTCACTACGCTCTACTGCATTCAGACGTCAATTGCAAGCACAGGGTGAAAATGATGAAGGATGGAGCGGAGCTTGCTGGCTGCTTCTCTGCAGGGTGACTGCCAGCGACCATGGAGTATCGGAGTACTCCTGAGAAACCGCTCAACAAATTGTATGGTCCATTGTCTCTTGATACACTTGTAAAAATAAAAAAATTAGGGCTAAAGCAATATTTTTTGTGGGAAAAAAAGTAAAAGTTTTATGTTTTCCTTCCATATTGCTTTAATTCCTGTGAAGAACTTGAAGGGTTAATAAACTTCTTGGATGTGGTTTGGAGCACTTTGAGGCATGTAGTTTTTAAAATGCTGTCACATTTGAGTATTTTCTGTCACATAGGGCCCTCAAAGCCATTTCAAATGTAAGGTGGTCCCTAAAATTTTTTGTAAATTTTGTTGGAGAAATAAGAAAATGCTGAATAATTGTTTTCGGTTAGAAATGAAAAGGGTTAAAGGTTTTTGTTTCAAAACTAGTGCCTATGTAAAGTAGGTATGTAGTAAATGTTATTTATTAATTATGTTGGGTAAAATAATTATCTGATTAAAGGGCACAAAATAAAAAAAATATAATTGTGAAGGTTTCATAATTTTTTGTCAAATTCTTTAGATTTTCTCAAATAAACACAAATCATGTTGACCAAATTTGCCACAAACATGAAGTATGATGTGTCAAAAAAAACCAAAACACAATCACTGGAAAACATTGAAATAGTCCAGAAATACTACCTGATAAATTGACACTGGTGAGAATTCTAAAACTTGGCTTGGTGAGGAAGGTGTAAACATTCTTGGGGTTAAGTTGTACTTAGTGTACTGTATATATTTATTTTAAGCATGTATTTACTGTGCTTTATGACATATAATACAATGGGAACAAGCCTTTAAGTTTTTCCCATTCATCTTTTACGGTTTGAGTACGGATTGCAATATCTGAACCAGCCACATGTTGACCTGAGTACAACAGCCTCGGAAGCATGTGGTCCAGAATTTTAGGTCTGTACTCAGATCATGAACATCGGATGTGTGAAACTGGCCTTATACACTAAAACCTTTCATTGCTCTGTTTATAATACTAGAAAGTAATCCTATACTGTATATCAGTTAAAGGTGATACTCAATAACACTTGAGTATACAGTTGGTAAACACTTGGATTTTTAGTGTTTCCTGTCTAATTAAATAGAATAGGTTTATTGGCCTGTGACCAGGGGAAGTAGTAAAATACACTTGGTATCAGATCAATGTCTCAGATACCCAGCAAGGATAGTTATTGGAAATGACGGAAGTCCTCATACATGAAATATATAGCATGTAAAATTCTTTGGCTGCTGAACAGTGAGGTTCTATGAATCTGGTGGGAATATAAATTCATTGCCTAAAATGTCAAATAGTGATCAAATTTCCTACAACCATTCCAAATGTTCAAATTACCATAGCGCTCAGTGACTAATTAAAATCCTGTCTCATATTTTAGCAGTAATCTCATTCTGGGAATTTCTTTGAAGTCCTGATAGGCCACTTAATGTTTTGCTGCTGGGTGGGATATATGACTTCCATGGTTAAAACGACTATGTATTTCCTTCTGGTTCAATAAGCATCAGTCTTCCCTGGAACAGTGTAGTAGGTCATGCTTCCCATTAATATGTAACCGGCAACATTTCTTTCTGAAGGTGCCTATGGCATGAAGCAGCCTTTCAGGCTAATTTCTTGTGCTAAGAGATTGATACGAGCTGTGCTTGTCACATCAGCTTTTGCTACTTGCTTCCCTTTCTTGTTTTCATTAGTCTTTCCTCTTCAGGGACAAAAAAGTCAAAATCAAGGAAATTAATTAGCAGTTGACTAGTCTGCTAGTCATCAGCTTCCAGTTAATTGGTCTTGTTGAAAAGGACAATAGATGTTAGAGAATGCTGGGACTTTTGTTATTGGGGAATGTATATAATAATTGATAGCTGAATCCAAGAGGAGAAACGGTCAGCAGGATAAACAAGACCTAAAATATAACGTTTATTAAATATAAATATAAAAGAGCCAAAGGCTCACAAGGTGAGTAAAAACAAGGGCCGATAAACAGCCAAAAAATGGTGCTATAATAGGGCATAAATCAGAAAGCCCAAGTCAGATCACCCTTGATAGCAAGCAACACAAGGTGACAATCCTCAGGAACCGAGGAGCCTCCTATGAAGTAACCAAAGGTTAATAAGACAAATATTGGTGACACATACCTCCTTAGTGCCAATAACTAAAGGCCACAGTGGAGAGCAATTATGTCCCAAAACTGCTTCTTAAGGATCAAGGAAACGTAATTCTCATTTAATCCCCTATAGGGAACGTTCTTACCAGATCCTGAAGAGGTGGCAGGGCGACTCAACCAAAATATTCAGGTCTCCTAGGGGAGCTGTCAATCAGCTCTTCAAATCCCACAGGAATGCCACGATAGTAAACTCCATATAAATAACAGAAACACTCACTCCCAACGCGTTTCATGGGGATCAATCATCAAGGGAGTATAGGTGAAAGAGCCTTGGGTACTGCTTCAAATATTTCCAATGGCGCAGTAATCTCATGCCCAAGACGCTAAAAGATAAGACAAAATATATACAATAAGCCCAGAGCAGTATATTGGCAAGGCCTATCTATATGCCCCATATATGGGAAACTCACCGCACACAGCGTGTGTCATAGTGTATCGTTCTGAAAATGCCGCGCTGGCGTCCCGGAAACACATTCCATTTATATCCCGGCGCATGCGCAGTAAATAACAACAAACAGTGACGTGCATACCAGGATGCACCCGAACCGGAAATGCACGTCACTGAGCGCCGTGTCCCATAGAGAGAACGTAGCCCAATCCAGTGACATCATATCCTGGAGAACCGCTCGCCCTGAATGGATAAAGCGCGTTGCCATCGCAACCAAGGTACGCTTTCAAGAGCAGGACGGCGGTTCAAAATATTGCCATGCTGGCGAAGAATCGCCGCATGGTGGGCATATAAGCCACACATGACAGTGTATCAATATTAATCATGACACAGATATCCACAAAGAGGGTTACATGAGATATATTTTCATAGTGTAGAAGTTGAAAGGTAATCATGGAAGCAGATTATCAAACAAACGGTGTCACCAAAAACAATAATAACCGCTGTAAGATAAAAACAGGCAAGTACATGACAAAATGCATTGATGTAGATCAATCAGAATCCGGGATCGCAGCCATCCCTATACCTAATCAATCTAGATCAATGGGCACAGTTAAATCCTAACCAGTGCGAAATGAGGGCCGGCCAGCGGAGAGCAAACAGACACAGGGGCCATACAAACACATCCAGAGAAGAAAGTGAAAAGCTAAAGTGCCCCCTACAGATAGACCCTTACAAAACACTCTCTCCCTACCTAACATGTGGGGGTCGGCACCCTAAAAGAGCCTACGTAAGTGGTGCCCCCACTCGGCCATCGTCTCACCCTCCTATACTTACCCTGATACTAAGGTGCTCCTACAGGAAGGGTGTGAAAGACAGTGATTCATTTAGACCAAATGGTGCCATCGTGTTAAGGTTGTAGATCCAATAGCACTCTTTCCGGAGTATTTTCATGTTCCAGTTTCCACCTCTGGGTGGGGGATGAATGAGGTCAATCCCCATGATTCTCAAATTGCTCAGGTCCCCATTATGAAAATTGTTGATGTGTCGGGCGACCGGGGTATCATTCTTCCTGAGGATATCATTCTTATGTTCCCCCACTCTTCGTCGCAGCTCCCTGATAGTCTTCCCAATATAGAGTTTTCCACATGTACATTTCATCCTATAGATGACCCCCTTTGACTTACAGGTAATCAATGATCTAATGGAAAAACTCCTATCGTCATCAAGATCCGTGAACTCCTTGCCCTCCTCAATGAACCTACAATTCACACAGTCATGGCATTTAAAGCAGCCCCTGATTACCGTACCCGCCGCCGCCGGCCCACCTTCGCTGAAATGACTGTGCACCAGTCTGTCACCCAAGGATCTAGCCTTCCTATAGGTGACAGACGGCCGCACTAACAGGCACCTGTCAATCAAGGGGTCCATCTTCAAAACCTGCCAGTGTTTCGAGAGGATTTCCCTGAGGTTCCCTGATCCATTGTTAAAGGTCGTGATAAACCTCAGGACATCCTCAGGCTCTTCTTTCTTTACATTTGGGTTCAACAGTTTAGCACGATCCATATTGCGTACAGAACTATACGCCCTATGGATAATGCCATCAGGATAGCCTCTGTCTCTCAAACGTCCCATTAGGTCATGGGCCTGTTTCTTGAAGCCTGCCTCCTCGGAGCAGTTCCGCCTCATTCTGATGAATTGCCCCTTGGGGATTCCTCTCTTCAGTGGGGCGGGATGGGCGCTTTCCCACTTGAGTAGAGAATTAGAGGACGTTGCCTTCCTAAATGTGGTCGTCACGAGGCGTCCATCTGCCCCTCTTTCCACCAGCACATCAAGGAAGGCCAGGCTGTTCGTACCCACTTCACTGGTAAATCTCAAACCGATGTCGTTAACATTTAGTTTGGTGATGAAATGGTGGAAGCCTATGATATCACCCTTCCAGACCACGAAGACGTCGTCAATGTACCTTAGCCACAAGACGACGTCCTCGGTATCCAGAAGGCCTCCAAACACCACCGTTTCCTCCCACCAGCCCAGGAGAAGGTTAGCATACGATGGGGCACAGCAACTCCCCATCGCTGTCCCCCTGAGCTGGTGAAAGAACCTCCCTCCAAAGGTAAAGATGTTCCTGGTGAGACAGAACTCCAAGGCTTTTATAACGAAGTCATTGTGCTGGCGGAATTGACTACCTCTTGATCCCAAAAAGTATCTGACCGCCTCCACTCCCGCCTTATGCGGGATAGACGAATATAAAGCTTCCACGTCAATAGAGCAAAGTATCATCCCCTCCTCAAGAAAGATGTCTTCTATCCTACGTAAAAAGTCGGTTGTGTCCCTGAGGTAGGAGTTTAGGGATAACACAAAGGGGCGCAAGATCTTATCGACGTATACACTGAGTTTCTCCGTTAGGCTACCTATGCCCGAGACTATGGGGCGACCTTTCAAGGGGCTCAAGCCCTTGTGTATTTTGGGTAAAATATAAAAGGTCGCCACCACTGGAAAGACAGGCAACAGGTATTCAAATTCGTTCTTATCGATTATATTGGACCCCAAAGCCTCCTCCAAAAGAGTCTTCAACTCCTCCCTATGTCCCTGGAGTGGATTGGAGTCCAACATGGCATAACAGGAATCATCCCTGAGAATATTCAAACAGATATCCTTGTAGTCACTGGAGTCCAGTATCACCACGTTCCCCCCTTTATCAGAGGGTTTAATGGTGATACTGGAATCATTCTCCAGATTTTTCAGACTAAATATCTCTGCCTTGGTCAGATTATAATGACCTTTGTGTTTCCCCCTGTTATTCCTGATGTCCTCAGTGACCAGATTGACGAATATATCAATTGCGTCAACCTCGGTCATAACTGGGGGCATCTTCACGCTCTTGTTTTTAAGACATGTAAAGGGGCCTTCGCCCAGATCATTCGGGTTCGTATCCCCAAGGTGGAACAGTAATTTTACGTCCTGGAGAAGCTCTCCTGGAATCCCAAGCTCAGCTGATGTTCTCTCTGTTTGTCTAGCAAAGAACTTCTTCCATTTGAGGCGTCTTGCAAAGAGATGCAAGTCCTTAACTGCCTCAAATTCATCAAAGTCTGTTGTCGGTACAAAGGACAGACCCTTGTTCAAAATGGATAAATCCATCTCAGTGAGGGATCTTGAAGACAAGTTTATCACCTGAGGAGCCCCGCCTATGATTGCGGGTTGAGCTGTCCTTTGCTCCTCAGGTGATATTGGTTGTCTAAAAAACCCCCCCTGTTGCCAAAATTGTGTGATGCCCCTCTATGGTTGGGCCTTCCCCTTCCTCTCTGTTTCTTATATTGTTGCGGGGGTCTGAAGGAAGTATTCCTGGTGTCTGAATCGGAAAACTCTGCATCCGTTGAAGAGATATCAGTCTCACTATGTCTAATATTACGGTTGTTGGGAGGAAAATAAACCCTATTCTCCTTGAAGTCCTGGAGGTCCCTTATATAGAATTTATGTTTCTTTTCTTTTAGCTTATATTGAAACTTCTCAATTACTCCCTGCAGAACTAACTCCTTGTTTGCAAACTCAACCTCATTTGCAAACTTCCGGGTAATATCAATATGTTCCTTAAGGGAATCCTCCAGGCTTGTGAGATTCTTTTTTTCTTCCTCCAATAACAGTTTCATGAGCCTAAGGGAGCTTTCAGTCGCCTCCTTTTCCCATAGGCTCATGAAATCCGTGTTTTTATGGCGGAAGCCAGGCTGCAGTGTTATCCTTAGATGTCGTGGGACTATCCTGTCCTTTAAATAGCTCTCCAAGGACTGGACCTCCCACCAAGATTTTATGCGTTCCTTATAGACCCTAGTAAGGTCTTTGAAAGCTCCACTCAAAGTGGGTGTGTATCTCTTTAATACAAGATTTTTTTCGGAAAATACATCTCTAGCCTCTGTGGCCCATTGTCTAGTGTCAAGATCATTAGATAAGAAACCTGCCATAAGGCGAAAGTATTGAGGTACATAAATAGCAAAAATGCCCTGAGGATCCACAGTAACAACAGTAATTGATAGCTGAATCCAAGAGGAGAAACGGTCAGCAGGATAAACAAGACCTAAAATATAACGTTTATTAAATATAAATATAAAAGAGCCAAAGGCTCACAAGGTGAGTAAAAACAAGGGCCGATAAACAGCCAAAAAATGGTGCTATAATAGGGCATAAATCAGAAAGCCCAAGTCAGATCACCCTTGATAGCAAGCAACACAAGGTGACAGTCCTCAGGAACCGAGGAGCCTCCTATGAAGTAACCAAAGGTTAATAAGACAAATATTGGTGACACATACCTCCTTAGTGCCAATAACTAAAGGCCACAGTGGAGAGCAATTATGTCCCAAAACTGCTTCTTAAGGATCAAGGAAACGTAATTCTCATTTAATCCCCTATAGGGAACGTTCTTACCAGATCCTGAAGAGGTGGCAGGGCGACTCAACCAAAATATTCAGGTCTCCTAGGGGAGCTGTCAATCAGCTCTTCAAATCCCACAGGAATGCCACGATAGTAAACTCCATATAAATAACAGAAACACTCACTCCCAACGCGTTTCATGGGGATCAATCATCAGGGGAGTATAGGTGAAAGAGCCTTGGGTACTGCTTCAAATATTTCCAATGGCGCAGTAATCTCATGCCCAAGACGCTAAAAGATAAGACAAAATATATACAATAAGCCCAGAGCAGTATATTGGCAAGGCCTATCTATATGCCCCATATATGGGAAACTCACCGCACACAGCGTGTGTCATAGTGTATCGTTCTGAAAATGCCGCGCTGGCGTCCCGGAAACACATTCCATTTATATCCCGGCGCATGCGCAGTAAATAACAACAAACAGTGACGTGCATACCAGGATGCACCCGAACCGGAAATGCACGTCACTGAGCGCCGTGTCCCATAGAGAGAACGTAGCCCAATCCAGTGACATAATATCCTGGAGAACCGCTCGCCCTGAATGGATAAAGCGCGTTGCCATCGCAACCAAGGTACGCTTTCAAGAGCAGGACGGCGGTTCAAAATATTGCCATGCTGGCGAAGAATCGCCGCATGGTGGGCATATAAGCCACACATGACAGTGTATCAATATTAATCATGACACAGATATCCACAAAGAGGGTTACATGAGATATATTTTCATAGTGTAGAAGTTGAAAGGTAATCATGGAAGCAGATTATCAAACAAACGGTGTCACCAAAAACAATACTGCTCTGGGCTTATTGTATATATTTTGTCTTATCTTTTAGCGTCTTGGGCATGAGATTACTGCGCCATTGGAAATATTTGAAGCAGTACCCAAGGCTCTTTCACCTATACTCCCCTGATGATTGATCCCCATGAAACGCGTTGGGAGTGAGTGTTTCTGTTATTTATATGGAGTTTACTATCGTGGCATTCCTGTGGGATTTGAAGAGCTGATTGACAGCTCCCCTAGGAGACCTGAATATTTTGGTTGAGTCGCCCTGCCACCTCTTCAGGATCTGGTAAGAACGTTCCCTATAGGGGATTAAATGAGAATTACGTTTCCTTGATCCTTAAGAAGCAGTTTTGGGACATAATTGCTCTCCACTGTGGCCTTTAGTTATTGGCACTAAGGAGGTATGTGTCACCAATATTTGTCTTATTAACCTTTGGTTACTTCATAGGAGGCTCCTCGGTTCCTGAGGATTGTCACCTTGTGTTGCTTGCTATCAAGGGTGATCTGACTTGGGCTTTCTGATTTATGCCCTATTATAGCACCATTTTTTGGCTGTTTATCGGCCCTTGTTTTTACTCACCTTGTGAGCCTTTGGCTCTTTTATATTTATATTTAATAAACGTTATATTTTAGGTCTTGTTTATCCTGCTGACCGTTTCTCCTCTTGGATTCAGCTATCAATTACTGTTGTTACTGTGGATCCTCAGGGCATTTTTGCTATTTATGTATGGAATGTATATAATGTTTGAGAAGAAACATAGTAGTCAAAAAACATCAACATATGCTAACCGCTCATTGTTTTCTATAACAGCTCAGACCTCATCAAACTCTACCACAAAATTTCCACCGGTTAATTACGAAGTTCCCATCTTAACGGCTCTCCCATTGTGATGCTGGAGGCAGTTTATGGGAGTGCTACGTTGTAGGTTTTCATACTTGTGGTTTCAAGAATGTTGACATGTATTTGAAGGTCAACATAATTCAGTTGCTACCACAGACATATTGTGGCCTATTCATACAGTATGCTGTAAATGCCTGATCAGTGGAGGTATAAGTACTAAAACAACCACAGTTCGGCAAAACAGGAGCCATTGGTCCTTAATTGACATGGAAAAAGACAAGTAAAACTACCATATTAGCACTTATGACACTGATCACTCTGAGGTCTAGTAAAACTGATCGAAACAACAGATCTTCATTAAGAAAAATGGTACCCCAAAAGATTTTATATCTAGGACCCAGGTTATTTCCATGATTTGCAGAACTGTGGATTGAAAGAGAAATGGAGCTGTATTAACAATTCCTATTTTACCTTCCTGAACATTGAGACTGCAATACAAATATAAAAAGTTGTTCAATTGTGAAAATCATATCGATAGATATTTTAATGATATACAAATGATAAAAAAAAGGTAAGTAAAGTTTTCGTAACATCTCTATTTATTCAGTTTTATGTATGAGCTCCAGACCAATCTCTGGCTATCATTACATTCAAGACAAAAGCAGGACAGAATTGCCATTCTGCTCTGCATTATGGTCGCCTTTGATAGGGCGTGTGGCTCACTTTCATGAAAATGTCTTTTGATACTTTGTGTAGATCAGCTGTGCACAAAATTTTCTGGTCCAAGAGCCACATTGTCTTACTGAACTAATGCCAAGACTTGCAAAAAAACCCTTAAAGGGTACTTAAATGGAAACATTTTCAGAACCGGTGTCATTTATACAGTATGAATACACCAACAGAACCAGGTTTTGATAAATTTCTCAGATTATAAAGAGGATTTGGAGAGTTGCTGTTCTAAAGACTAAATAGTCTCTTTACTGAGTTTTAGTACAGAAAATGTACTGAAACTCACCAAATGTTGTCATATTAAGACTCCAAGTTTTGAGGAGTTTTCAGTTTTAACATAGCCAATCATACAACAAAACTCCTAGGAGGTAGCATCTAATGTTTGTATTTAAAATTAAAGTAACTGTTACGTAGTTGGCACTGCCAGCCCATGAGTGCTGACCCTCCCCCGCACACCTCCTCTGTCCCTGCCCTCTGTCTGACCCCATGGCCTCTGGGTCCCTCCTGTTCACCTGTTGGTTCCCTGCTCCCTGTGTGTCAGGGGTGCCAACGTTTTCCCACTGTCCCCGCCTGGTCCACGCTGTCTGGTCTGTCCTCTAGCTACCGAGGCCTGCGCATGCACAGGAAGGCTATGTGCGCACGTGTGTGTATTACATACAGTTACGCTGCGATCTGCAGCGCAGCGTAACTGCATGCGTCCTGCGTCCCCTGCACAGTCTATGGAGATTGTGCAGGAGCCGTGCGCACGTGGCATATTAGAACGCAGCGATTCGGCTGCTGCCTGAATCGCTGCGTTCTAAGAAGTGACATGTCACTTCTTCCGTGCGGTTTGCATGCTGTCTATAGGGAGAGGCAGCATGCAGAGCGCACGTTCTCTGCCGGCACCATGCGCTTCAGAACGGAGCTTTTCAGCTGCGCTCTGAAGCGCACCTTTTAGGTGCGGTGCAGAGCGCACACGTGCGCACATAGCCGAAGGCTCTCTGGAGCTGGCTTAGAGCATGGCCGCGCTGTTCTCCCTTTTCTTAAAGGGCCAGCGGTCCCCGCCATTAGGCACATTGTATATAAGGCATCCTCCCCCATTGCAAGGTGCCTGTTCAACGTGTTCCCGTAGCTGGTTTGCTCTTGCTAGTGTTCAGGTCTCCATGCTATAACCCACATTCTGTATTGGTCTGTAACTCTGTCTCTGTTCTGTCTGCTCATTTAACTGCCTGTGAACTCCTGTGTTCTCCAGTGCCTGCAAGCTCCTACTGCCTGCCTTTGACCATGAATACCAGCCTATTACAGACTGCACCAGCCTCTGCCTCATCCGCTTTTGGTTCCTGGTCTTCTTCCTGTGGTGCCAGCTGCCGAGGTATCAGGATATCCGGGGCTGCCTCCTGGCTGTCACTTATTTGGTGTCTACCTGCTTCTACCTCCAGTGGCTGTAGTGAAGACTCAGTTGCCACTCGGGTCCACACCTCTGGGTCCGTGAATGGTACCTTGGACCAGTGGACCCACTTCCTCCTCGTCTGGTTACCCGGGCGTAACAGTACCTAATATGCAAAATACGGTGTAAGATATATAGTCAATAATATGTATAAATGTGATGAGAGCTAAAGTGAATCAGTATAAAAGTAAGCTTTATTGGAATACAATATATATATATATATATATATATATATATATATATATATATATGAACAACAACAAGGCAGAATCCTTGTTGTTGTTTACATTTGTATGGATGGACTCCTACGTCCTGATCTGGGCACAACGGAGTTAACCAGGTGAGCTGAGGATCCAGGTGATTCACAGGAGTGAGCTGGTCTACATTGTTGGACTCATATATGTACGGTATATATCAAAAGACACTGTACAATAACGGGACAAAGGTGGGGAGTCTAATCATAGTACACTATAGTTATTTGTAACCGTAACTGGTAGTGTAAAATCATCCTCAGACGTCTATCAATAACCTCATTCACAGCAGCCAATGCATGTAAGCATATTTCTGTATACTCAAAAATTAAAAGGTGTTACATATTTTGAAATGGTTGCTTTTAATTTTTCATAATTTGCATTTCATTAACATGTCTATCAATCATGTGATTTCGATCACTTTTTCTTCTTGATGTAACAATTTCATTGTTGTGGAGTCTATAATAATATAATATGTATATTTATATAATGCCTCAATGGAATACCAGGTACTGATTCAAGGCTCAGGAAACCCTTCATCTTAGTGCAGCATGATTTTTTCTTATGTACATCCTACATATTGAATATAGACTCCAAGGGTTAGCACCTAATCTACATTGAGCCACAGTAAGCCACAATATGGAGCTGAGTAAGGGTAGAATACGTTTGGCTACTGGATTGATACCGAAGGGGAATTGCATTACATATTTTGTACTGATCCTGTGTTACCGTGTGAGTTATAGTGTATTGCGGCCCTCACAATTCTGCTAACTTCAGATCATCTGAAACCTTGAACTTTTTCTACTTCGGTGATTGTACAGGAAGGAACTGTTGTATTTACATTAGGAATTATACAGAAATTTAGAGAAAACATAAAGAGAGAATTTACTCACCCCCAGCATTTGACATTTTTAATGATAACCATCAAAAATTGTGAAAATCTGTTGCCCTTTTAATATGGCTATTTAAACATTGTTTGAAGGCACATTATATGTGAGGGCACCAACAGAAGGCACCACAGAGGGCACCAACCAATGTAAGAGCAGAAATAAATTATAATCATATATAAAAATATTAAATAATAATAATAAAAATAATATGCACAATATAAATGAATAGAATTTACAAAGTAACTTAATTTTTGTGCATATTAGTTTCACAGAGCATACAGGAACCATGAGAGGAGTCACAACCTTTTATAAGGTTTTTCTCATATTATTTGTTAGGCTATGTGCCCATGCTGCGGATTTGCCGCGGATTTGCCGCGGATTTACCACGGATTTTCCGAAAATCTGCAGCAGCGGCGCTTCCAAGCCATTTCAATGGCATTTTGGAAATGCTGTGTCCATGCTGCTGATTTTTCCGCGGCGGATTTGCCGCGGATTTTGATCCGGAAAAATCTGCAGCATGTCAATTATTGTTGCGGATTTTGGTGCGGATTTTGGGTATAGAATAAGGAACAAAAAAAAAAAAATCCGCATCAAAATCCGCGGCAAATTCCCGGTAATCCGCGGTAAATCCACGGCAAATCCGCACCTTATTTTTGCCGCGGATTTGCCGCGGATTTTCATGCAGAAAAATCCGCAGGTACATTCTACCGTGGTGTTAGTGCCAGATGGACGGGTAGACCCTGGAGGTGGATCCACTGGGCCGAACTCCCGGATGAGGGAAAGGAGTCCGGTAGCCGGAGCACTGTAGGTAGCAGGACAGTCCGTGCACTGGGAGAAAATGGAGAAGTCCCTGGGACCACGAGGTCACTGATGGTGGTCCGGGTGACGGAGCTCAGGTTCGGAAGCCGTGATGGTGTCAGGCGGGGTCCGGAACCGTTGGAGCGAGATGACGGGTCACCGCAGGGATCCGAGATGGTACGGACTGTCAGGATGGCAGATGGGCAGCGTTCGGGGTTCGAGGTACCGCAGGACCGGATGGCGATGCAGGATCGGCTCTAGAAGACAGAGAGGTAAGTATCTCACAGAACACAAGGAGACCTGACTCCTAGCTTGGGAAAACACGAAGAACAGGCCCCGATCCCTTGGACATTAACCCCCTATATACCCTGTACCTGTGTGCCTCATTTCCTGTTAATTGACACTGGCCCTTTAAGAAAGGGTCAGTGACCGCGTGCGCGCCCTAATGCGCATGCGCGCGGTCCGGGTGCCAGAAGCCAGGGCAGGAAGCTGAGGGGAGGACGCAGGGGAGCCGGCCAGGGACTGGGAAGCCGTCGGGCGCCGGGAGCGGAGACCAGGGGGCCTGGGAGGTACGGGCACCGGAGGCTGGAGAGCGAGGAGCGTGGCAGGTGAGCCGGGGAGCGGAGCAGAGGACCCGGGGAATGGAGCAGAGGACCCGGGGAGCGTGACAGTACCCCCCCCCACGCCCCCCTCCCCGCAACCGGGACAGGAAGGCACGGATCAGAGGAGTGCCCACGTTCTCCCTGGGCTCCCAGGACCTATCCTCAGGACCATACCCTTCCCAGTCCACCAGGAAGAACTGCCGACCACGTACGGTCTGCATGGCCACGATATCTCTTACCGCATAGATGTCGTCCTCAGCAATAGGAGGAGGAGCCGGACTGGCGGCAGCGGAGAAGGGACCAAGGACAACCGGCTTGAGCAGAGAGACGTGGAAGGAGTTGGGTATTCTCATCGTGGCCGGGAGCTGCAGTTTGTAGGAGACCTCATTGATCTTGCCGAGGACTTTAAACGGTCCGATGTAGCGAGGTCCCAGCTTGTAGGATGGTATCTTCAGTCGGATGTACTTGGAAGCAAGCCAGACGAGATCTCCCGGAGAGAAACACGGAGGGTCCAGGCGTCTCTTGTCCGCGTGTCTCTTCATCCGCAGGGTTGCCCGTGCAAGGGACGCCTTAACTGAGTCCCAAATGGTTGTAAAGTCATGGAGTACTGCATCAGCAGCAGGGATGTCCGAGGACGAGGATACAGGTAATGGGACAGACGGCTGAAGTCCGTAGACGACATGGAAGGGAGAACTGGAGGAGGACTCACTGACGTGGTGATTATGGGAGATTTCAGCCCAAGGAAGAAGCGTGGACCAATCGTCATGATGGGCGTTCACGTAGTGACGTAAGAAAGAGGTCAATATCTGATTGACCCGTTCCACTTGGCCGTTCGACTGAGGGTGGTAGGCCGAAGAAAAGTCCAGAGTCACTCCCAGATGTTTGCAGAGAGCCCTCCAGAAGCGGGAGGTGAACTGAGTTCCTCTGTCGGACACTATGTGTGATGGAAAGCCATGCAAGTGGAAGATGTGATGTATATAGGCGTCCGCGAGTTCCTGAGCAGAGGGCAGTCCAGCCATAGGAACGAAATGGGCCATTTTAGAGAACCGATCCACCACGACCAATATGACTGTGTGTCCGGAGGACAATGGCAAGTCCATAATAAAGTCCATCGCTATGTGTTGCCAGGGAACTGAGGGTATGGGCAGAGGCAGAAGACGGCCGTATGGCAGGTGTTTGGGTGTCTTGTTCCTGGCACAGGAGGAGCAGGCAGAGACAAAAGAGGCGACGTCCGTGCGCAGGGATGGCCACCAGTAATGACGTACAATAGCGCTCCATGTTTTCTTCTGACCTGCATGACCGGCTGTTTTCGAGGCATGGCCCCAGTGTAACACTTTTTGCCTGTCTGTCTCAGAGACATAGGTCTTCCCGGGCGGTATCTGGGCCAGGGTGACAGGAGCCACCGGAATAATCTTACTTGGACAGATGATGGGTTGAGATGTCTCTTCCTCCTGTTCCACGGGCACGAAAGACCTAGACAAGGCATCAGCGCGTACATTCTTGTTCGCGGGTCGGAAATGAAGCTGGAAGTCGAACCGGGCAAAGAACAAGGACCACCTGGCTTGCCGTGGGTTCAGTCGCTGAGCAGTCCGCAGGTATTCCAGGTTTTTGTGGTCCGTGTAAACAATGACAGGGTACACTGCTCCTTCCAGAAGATAGCGCCATTCCTCCAGAGCCAGTTTAACCGCCAATAGCTCTCGGTCACCGATGGTGTAATTGCGTTCAGGCGCGGAGAAGCTCTTGGAGAAGAAACCGCACGTCACCATCTTCCCGGAGGAGGACTTCTGCATGAGCACTGCTCCGGCTCCCGAGGAGGAGGCATCCACCTCCAAGGTGAACTGGCGGTTTAACTCTGGACGGTGGAGTACAGGAGAGGAGGCAAAGGCTCGCTTTAGAGCGCCAAACGCGGCGTCGGCCGCAGGTGACCAGTCCTTTGGATTAGCCCCCATTCTTGGTCAAGGCGGAGAGAGGAGCAGTCAGAGCCGAGAAGTGAGGAATGAACTGGCGGTAATAGTTAGCGAATCCCAGAAAGCGTTGGATTGCCTTCAGTCCAGAAGGAGGAGGCCAGTTGAGAATGGAGGAGACCTTCTTTGGATCCATCTGCAGTCCGGTATCGGTGATGAGGTACCCCAGGAAGGGGAGAGAAGACCGTTCGAAGACGCACTTCTCGTACTTGGCGTACAGACGATTCTCTCTCAGTCTTTGTAGAACCAGTTGCACGTTCTCTCGGTGGGTCTGGAGGTCCGGAGAGAAGACAAGGATGTCATCCAGATATACCACCACACAGACGTAGAGAAGGTCCCGAAACACATCGTTCACTAATTCTTGGAAGACTGCTGGTGCGTTACACAGGCCGAAGGGCATCACGCAGTATTCATAGTGCCCATCGCGAGTGTTGAACGCAGTCTTCCATTCATCCCCTGAGCGGATACGGACCAGGTTGTAGGCACCCCAAAGATCCAACTTGGTGAACACACGAGCTCCTCTGAGCCGATCAAACAATTCGGGGATGAGCGGCAGGGGGTACTTGTTTTTCACGGTGATTAGGTTCAATCCCCGGTAGTCTATACATGGGCGTAGGTCACCCTCTTTCTTCTTTACGAAGAAGAAGCCTGCTCCAGCAGGAGAGGAGGATCTCCGGATGAATCCCTTAGCCAGGCTCTCTGTGATGTACGTAGACATGGCCCTTGTTTCGGCTGGAGACAGTGGATATATCCGTCCTCGAGGTGGTGTAGTTCCCGGGAGCAGGTCAATGGCACAATCGTAAGGACGATGTGGCGGAAGTACTTCGGACTCCTTCTTATCAAAGACGTCCACGAAGGACCAATAGGCTGAGGGCAGTCCCGGTAGGGCCTCGGGAACCGGAGGTCGCCGGATGGGTTGTATGGTCTTCAGACAGTTCTCATGGCAAGAAGGCCCCCATCGAGTGATATCGCCAGTGCCCCAGCTGACTGAAGGCTCGTGTGTCCGCAACCAGGGAAGGCCCAGCAGGATTTGATGTGACATATGTGGGAGGACATAGAGAGCGATGTTCTCGGTGTGCAGAGCACCGATACGCAGTTCAAGCGGCTTGGTGATCCAGGAGATGGTATCAGAGAGAGGTCTCCCATCCACAGAGGCAATCACAAGAGGTTTGGCGAGTGGAGTAACAGGCACCTGGTACTTTTCCACCGTGGCCTGCTGGATGAAATTGCCTGCTGCCCCAGAATCGAGGTACGCCTCAGCCGTAAACCGCGTCTCTCCCGTTGTCACTTGCACAGTCCATGTAACTGGGTCTGAGAGAGTCCCAGCACCTAGGGTGGCCTCTCCTACCAACCCTAGGCTTTGGAGTTTCCCGGCCTCTCTGGACAGGCGCGTAGCAGGTGTGTGCCCTCTCCGCAGTAGAAGCAGAGACCCTTGGCGAGCCGCTCTGCTCGACGTTGTTCAGACTGTCGTACACGGTCGATCTTCATGGGCTCATGGACGGAGACACCAGAGGCCGTTGACTGGAGTACGGCGGGCTTCTGTGGAGGAGATGAATGCCGTACCGGACGTCTCTCACGGGATACCTCTTTGGACCGCTCCTGAAAGCGTATGTCCACTCGAGTCGCTAGGGTAATCAGGGCGTCCAGGGTGGACGGTACATCACGTCCAGCCAGCTCATCTTTGATTCGACCCGATAGTCCTTCCCAGAAGGCGGCGGTCAGGGCCTCGTTATTCCACCCGAGTTCTGAAGCCAAGGTGCGGAAACGGATGGCGTATTGACCCACCGTCAGTGTTCCCTGACGTAACCGGAGAAGTGATGACGCAGACGCGGAGGTGCGTCCGGGTTCGTCAAAGGTGCTGCGAAAGGCCTGCAGGAACTCCTGGAGGTTCTTGGTCATAGGTTCCTCCTTCTCCCACAAGGGGTTCATCCACGCCAGTGCCTCGCCCTCAAGGTGAGACATGATGAAGGCGACCTTGGCTTGGTCGGAGGCAAACAGATGTGGCAGCTGCGTGAAATGGAGGGAGCATTGGTTTATAAACCCCCTGCAGGTCTTGGGATCTCCGGCGTACCGGGGTGGTGAGGCCAAACGCAGTCTGGAAGCATCCGAAGAGACAGCCACGGGAGCGGGGGTCGTGGCTTGACTAGTGGAGGCTCGGGATGTTGAAGACGTGACTGCCGCTTGTAGCGTGGTCAGGCGGGTGTCCACGGAAGTCATAAAGTTCAGCATGCGGGTCTGGACTTCACGCTGGCGTTGGAGTTCCTCATGCAAGGCCGCTAGTGCTTCGGCGGGATCCATGGCCTGTTCTTACTGTTAGGGCCAGATGGACGGGTAGACCCTGGAGGTGGATCCACTGGGCCGAACTCCCGGATGAGGGAAAGGAGTCCGGTAGCCGGAGCACTGTAGGTAGCAGGACAGTCCGTGCACTGGGAGAAAATGGAGAAGTCCCTGGGACCACGAGGTCACTGATGGTGGTCCGGGTGACGGAGCTCAGGTTCGGAAGCCGTGATGGTGTCAGGCGGGGTCCGGAACCGTTGGAGCGAGATGACGGGTCACCGCAGGGATCCGAGATGGTACGGACTGTCAGGATGGCAGATGGGCAGCGTTCGGGGTTCGAGGTACCGCAGGACCGGATGGCGATGCAGGATCGGCTCTAGAAGACAGAGAGGTAAGTATCTCACAGAAAACAAGGAGACCTGACTCCTAGCTTGGGAAAACACGAAGAACAGGCCCCGCTCCCTTGGACATTAACCCCCTATATACCCTGTACCTGTGTGCCTCATTTCCTGTTAATTGACACTGGCCCTTTAAGAAAGGGTCAGTGACCGCGCGCGCGCCCTAATGCGCATGCGCGCGGCCCGGGTGCCAGAAGCCAGGGCAGGAAGCTGAGGGGAGGACGCAGGGGAGCCGGCCAGGGACTGGGAAGCCGTCGGGCGCCGGGAGCGGAGACCAGGGGGCCTGGGAGGTACGGGCACCGGAGGCTGGAGAGCGGGGAGCGTGGCAGGTGAGCCGGGGAGCGGAGCAGAGGACCCGGGGAACGGAGCAGAGGACCTGGGGAGCGTGACACGTGGACACATAGCCTTAAGGAAAATTGACATTGTGTCACCTGGGCCCTGGACTGTGGGTTCTTCTATTCTACAAGTTGGGGCAGCTTTGTCTTTGTAGCATTAATAGAGCAAAAGGGAAAAGATGCTGTCCGGATGCAGAGATCTGGCTAGCTTCAGTGCAGCACTTACAAACTCTAAAGCAAAGAGCTTGCAAGTGCACATTTCTTGCTGAAACTGACTAGCTCTGGTGGCCTTAACCTAAGCAAAGAGCGATAAGCTATATAATATACAAGCCCTCCATTCTTCAGATTTTTCAATAACATTAAATGACAAAGTTGCTTGCTTTTACATTCACTTTGCAATTTTACCCACCTAACAAATGAGACAACCCCTTTAAGAAGTTTCTTTTTTTGGAACGTTGTGAATCATTGTCATCACTTATCATGAATACCATTTTCCCATGCATGTTACAGATCCTAAAGTGTTTTTAGTTTTCCAGGGTAAGGAAACTGCAAAATATTCCTCCCAATAATATGTTAGCAGTGCACAGCGAACATAAGGAAACCTGGGCCAAAATGCCATTTCAGACTGCAGGATGTTTCACATTTACTATAGTTATTTTCTCATTAAGCACAATAAGTGAAAGCTGGGCAGACATCCCATTGTGTGCCTCTGTTACATGGCTAATAATATTACTTTGAAAATGAGGATATTTATAATTCTCTAATGGAAGGGAGACATTCCCCTCAATCTGAACTGATGTGAAGTATTATTTCTTATAATCATGTCATGATGTCCCCTTTGGGGTAGAAAGCAATTGCCATGGAAGAAGGGGCAAAAGTTGAAATATCACATTTTGCAAACTAAATAAAATATTACAGCTGCCAAAACTATCAGAATAAGACCTCTGTAAAGGCTTGTGGCTTTCTTCTTACAGACAATCTGTGTTACGTTAAATTGTCCTTTTAGAAAAACTAGGGAATTAAGCTGAAGTTATGCATTTCCTATGAGATCGTAATGCCAACCGATAATGATTTAGGATGAGCTCAGCTGGTTATAATGATTTCATAAAAAATAAATGCTCCAATAAGGGAGCTATTAAATATTAGCTGAGGCCGAAAACATTGGGTCCATTGGTTTTGTGCCATTTTGATAAACAGGGCTCACACATACATAAGGTATTGCATTACAAAAGCTATTTTCTTCCGACTAATGACAGAACGTTTACAATAACAATCCAGGATAGAACTTGATTCTTTTCGGATATAAGAACCTTGGACTTTTTAAAATCGGCATCATAGGTTCTAAAAGCTGAAGTGGAGGAGTGAAATATATTTATAGCATGTGTTTTGGTGCATTTAAAATAGTTACAAATGTCACGGGTGCGTCATGGGTGACAGACAGTCATGTGGTTTCTGGCTATAGAAGGTCCCAATGTTTGGCTGCGAAAAATGCTCTGTGACTTTCTATTGTTCCTGTTGTTAGCATTCATTGTAATTGTTAGCTTTCCTGCTGGATTTTCATCTCTCCCTCTTTTGGATGCAGCAGGAGCTCGCCTTCCAAGCAGCTGCTGATTATCAGTATTCTCTTGGTGCTTAAGTACTCCCTTCTTCCCTGGACTGATGCTTGTGATATTATTCGGTTCATTCTAGCTCTGGTTGCAAGCAGGTGGCTTGCTCTTATCTGTAGTATCCTTGCTGAAGCCTGCTGGACTCCTGCCTGGGTCATCTGTGAATAAGTACAAAAGAGTAAGTCTGGCTCACTGTCAATATAGGTTGGTGCTCAGAAGTCAAAAAGATAGGAACAAATTAAGGGTAAGACTTTGGCACTCAAAAGTGAAGACGAGAGAAGTTATTGCTTTTCAAAAAGTGCTTTTTATTTTGTATTGTCAAAAAAAGGAAAAATTGTAAGACATGTTCAATCATCGACGTTTCAGCAAATTGCATTTTTCACAGTTAGGATGTCTGTGCATGAACATAATATTACAAACAAGGTATAGAGACAAAAAACAATGTTACATTGCGGAAATTTTTGATCTATTCAGTTATAAACAGTGAAAAAATGAAGGTATCAGTTCTCGAGTAGCCATCCTTGGGCTTGATATATGCATACAAAATGAAAAAAATACTATGACACACAGATGTATGAAAAAAAGTAACAACAAATTTTCATAGAATGAGAAGGCAGCAGAATATATTAAACATACCAGTTGTAATCGAGAGGATAATGCTAAACGTTGTTGATAATCTAGGCGGCTGTGAGTGAACTCATACTTGTACTTGACGTGAACATCTATCCCAATTTCCCCCTTATTTTTCACCACTGCACATCATAATTGTATATTTATTATATGTACTATGGTTGTAGCAAATTGATTAATAAAGCAAGTGTTTTTAATGTAGTTTAAAATTGTGTTTTTTATATTGGGGCTTCACCAGCCTAAAGATAGCAGCCTGCAGCTGCTCAGGATTGTTGCATCCATTAGATGCGACGATCCAGGAACTTTATCCGGCTTATCTCGATTGCCCTACCAATCGAGGTAATAAGAGCTTAATAACAGCTCACAGCTGCCACTAAGCGCTAGATTAGTATTGGGGGTGAATATGAGGCCTCCAATTACTAATCTGTATGTGAAAAGAAATAAACACAAACATTAAAAAATTATTTATTTGAAATAAAATACAAAAAACCCACCCTCTTTCACTCTTTTATTAAACCCCAAAATACCCAGGTGCGACGTAATCCACACAAGGTCCCATGATGATTCCAGCTCATGAAAAGACAGCAAAAAAGTATAGAACATGACTGCCTGCTGTGAGCTTCAGGCAGAGAATTAACTGCAGCGATGAGAGATGACATCACTCAGGTTATATGCGGCCACAGCTGCAGATTCCCACAGTCCTCCACCTGTGATCACAGGTAACCTGGCTTTAGGTGACCTAATTGAACTGAGTGGATTACGTCGGGCCTGCGTGTTTTGGAGGGTTAATAAAGGGGTGAAAGAGGGTGGATTTTTTTTATTTTATTTCAAATAAAGGATTTTTTCAGTATTTGTGTTTATTTCTTTTCACTTGCAGATCAATAATACGAGGTCAATCACATCTAATAGATGCGACAATCCTGGTTGGCTGCAGGCTGCTATTTTTAGCTGGGAGGACCCAATAACTATAACTGGGAATACCAGCTACCAGCTGTCGGCTTTATAATAACTTGATATCAAATTTGAGAGGAACAGCAGGCCATTTTTTAAAATTATTTATTTAAATATTTATTTTTTAAAAAGCCACATGCGGTTGCCGTATGCTTTATCTGTGCTTGGTATCATAATATGGGGGGACCCTATGACAATTTTTTTGTTTATTTATTTACTTTTATATCAATCTAGACACACACACAGCGCCTCTGATTGGTTGCAGTCAGCCACGCTGTCACACAGGGTGGGGGTTCTGTCTGTCTGACTGCAATCAATCAAAGACGTGGGGACTGCTTGTGCTTTGGGAAGTAGTACATATGCATGAAGATAATGAGTGGCCCCCGAAAGTGGAGTGAGTGGCCTGGATGCAGAGTTACAGCTGCGCGGAGACATGTAAGTATAACCTGCTTGTTCTAAACCATCTATCCCTTCTACCACCATTTTTATATGTCTGATTTGAGCCCCCATAGAATTTTATGGGGACCGACGTCCAGCCAGATATCTGCGATCAATTCCGGGCTTGAACCTGGGTTGTTTTATTTATTACCCGGTTAGACCCACTGATCCCGGGTATCTGCAAGTCACTTGTTATCTCTTATGACCACCATTGTTTTTCTTAGACTGAAGTGCCCCAAGTTGGATAATATTAATCGGGAATAGGAATTTGGATTTTGATGCTACAAGTGTTATAATTTATACATCTGTGTTTTACAGGAGCATATTATCTATATTTACTTATTAGTACAGACCAAAGGTTTGGACACACCTTCTCATTCAAAGAGGTTTTTTTATTTTCACTCTGAAAATTGTAGATTCACATTGAAGGCATGTGGAATGAAATACTTAACAAAAAAATGGGAAACTGCTAAAAATATGTCTTATATTCTAGGTTCTTCAAAGTAGCCACTTTGATTACTGCTTTGCACACTCTTGGCATTGTCTTGATGAGCTTCAAGAGGTAGTCACCGGAAATGGTCTTCCAACAGTCTTGAAGGAGTTCCCAGAGATGCTTAGCACTTGTTGGCCCTTTTGCCTTCACTCTGCGGTCCAACTCACCCCATACCATCTCGATTAGGTTCAGGTCTGGTGACTGTGGAGGCCAGGTCATCTGGCGTAGCACACCATCACTCTCCTTCTTAGTCACATAGCCCTTACACAGCTTGGAGGTGTGTTTGGGGTCATTGTCCTGTTGAAAATTAAATGATGGTCCAACTAAACGCAAACGGATGGAATAGCATGCCGCTGTAAGATGCTGTGGCAGCCATGCTGGTTTAGTATGCCTTCAATATTGAATAAATCCCCAACAGTGTCACCAGCAAAGCAGCCCCACACCATCACACCTCCTCCTCCATGCTTCACGGTGGGAATCAGGCATGTAGAGTCCATCCGTTCACCTTTTCTGTGTCACACAAAGACACGCTGGTTGGATCAAAAGATCTCAAATTTGGACTCATCTGACTAAAGCACAGATTTCCACTGGTCTAATGTCCATTCCTTGTGTTCTTTAGCCCAAACAAGTTTCTTATGCTTGTTGCCTGTCCATAGCAGTTGTTTCCTAGCAGCTATTTTACCATGAAGGCCTACTGCACAAAGTCTCCTCTTAACAGTTGTTCTAGAGATGTGTCTGCTGCTAGAACTCTGTGTGGCATTGACCTTGTCTCTAATCTGAGCTGCTGTTAACCTGCGATTTCTGAGGCTGGTGACTCGGATAAACTTATCCTCCGCAGCAGAGGTGACTCTTTGTCTTCCTTTCCTGGGGAGGTCCTCATGTGAGCCATTTTCTTTGTAGCGTTTGATGGTTTTTGCCACTGCACTTGGGGACACTGTCAAAGTTTTCCCAATTTTTCAGACTGATTGACCTTCATTTCTTAAAGTAATGATGGCCACCCGTTTTTCTTTACTTAGCTGCTTTTTTCTTGCCATAATACAAATTCTAACAGTCTATTCAGTAGGACTATTAGCTGTGTATCCATTAGTTTTCTGCCCAACACAACTAATGGTCCTAACCCCATTTATAAGGCAAGAAATTCCACTTATTAAACTTGAGAGGGCACACCTGTGAAGTGAAAACCATTTCCGGTGACTACCTCTTGAAGCTCATCAAGAGAATGCCAAGAGTGTGCAAAGCAGTCATTAAAGCAAAAGGTGTCTACTTTGAAGAACCTAGAATATATGACATATTTTCAGTTGTTTCACACTTTTTTATTAAGTATTTCATTCCACATGTGCTAATTCATAGTTTTGATGCCTTCAATGTGAATCTACAATTTTGAGAGTCATGAAAATAAAGAAAACTGTTTGAATGAGAAGGTGTGTCCAAACGTTTGGTCTGTACTGTGTATATATGTTAGGGCCAGGTGGACGGGCAGACCCAGGAGGTGGATCCACTGGACCGAACACCTTACTGAAGGCAAGGGGTCCGGTAGCCGGAGCACTATAGGTAGCAGGACAGTCCGTTCAAGAGAGTGGAATGCAGAAGTCCCTGGGACCACGGAGTCACTGATGGTAGTCCGGGTGACGGAGCTCAGGTTCGGAGGCCGAGATGTTGTCAGGCAGAGTCCGGAACCGATGGAGCGAGGGGACGGGTCACCACAGGGATCACAGATGGTACGGACTGACGGGATGGCAGATAGTCAGCGTTCGGGGTTCGGGAATCGGCAGGGCCGGATGGCGAGGCAGGAGCAGCTCTAGAAGAGAGATAGGTAAGTATATCACAGAGACAAGGAGACCTGACTCCTAGCTTAGGAAACACGAAGAACAGGCCCCGCCCACTTGAACATTAAACCCCTTTATACCCTGTACCTGTGTGTTCAATATCCTGTCAGTGGACGCTGGCCCTTTAAGAGAGGGTCAATGACCGCGCGCGCGCCCTAATGCGCATGCGCGAGGCCCTGGTGCCAGAAGCCAGGGCAGGGAGCGGCGAACAGGAGGCAGGGGAGCCGGCCTGGAGTGTAGCTGCCGACGGACGCCGGGAGCGGGGACCGGGACGCCTGGGGATCACAGGTGATGGGGCCTGGAGGCTGAGGAGCGGGGGACGCCGGACAGAGGAGCCGGGGAGCGAGCCAGGGAAACCGGGGAGCGTGGCAGGGGAGCCGGCGAGCGTGGCAGGGGACGCGGTGAGCGTGACAGTACCCCCTCCCCCACGCCCCCCTCCCCGCAACCGGGACAGGAAGGCACGGATCAGGGGAGTACCCACATTCTCCCGAGGTTCCCAAGTCCGATCCTCAGGACCATACCCTGCCCAGTCCACCAGGAAGAACTGTCGGCCCCGTACAGTTTTCATGGCCACGATATCCCTTACCGCATAGATGTCATCATCAGCAATAGGAAGAGGAGCAGAACTGGCAGCAGCGGAGAAGGGACCAAGGACAACCGGCTTGAGCAGGGAGACGTGGAAGGAGTTGGGTATCCTCATCGTGGCCGGGAACTGCAGCTTGTAGGAGACCTCATTTATTTTGCTGAGGACTTTAAACGGCCCAATGTAGCGAGGGCCCAGCTTGTATGATGGTAGCTTCAATCGGACGTACTTGGAAGCAAGCCAGACCAGATCTCCTGGAGAGAAACACGGAGGATCCAGACGCCTCTTGTCTGCGTGTCTCTTCATCCGCAGGGAAGCACGTCCAAGGGACGTCTTGACAGAGTCCCAAATTGTTGCAAAGTCACGGGCTACAGCATCAGCAGCAGGGACATCCGAGGAAGAGGATACAGGTAAAGGGACGGAAGGCTGAAGTCCGTAAACGACATGGAAGGGAGAGCTGGAGGAGGACTCACTGACGTGGTGGTTATGGGAGAATTCAGCCCATGGAAGAAGCGTGGACCAGTCGTCGTGATGGGCGTTGACGTAGTGACGTAAGAAGGAGGTCAGAATCTGATTGATCCGTTCCACTTGGCCATTCGACTGAGGATGGTAGGCTGAAGAAAAGTCCAGAGTCACTCCCAGATGTTTGCAGAGGGCCCTCCAGAAGCGGGAGGTAAACTGAGTTCCTCTGTCGGACACAATGTGTGAAGGAAAGCCATGCAACCGGAAGATGTGCTGTATGTAGGCGTCAGCGAGTTCCTGGGCAGAGGGCAGTCCAGCCATAGGGACGAAATGAGCCATTTTGGAGAACCGATCCACCACGACCCATATGACTGTGTGTCCGGAGGACAGGGGCAAGTCCGTAATAAAGTCCATTGCAATGTGTTGCCACGGAACGGAGGGTATAGGCAGAGGCAGAAGACGGCCATATGGCAGGTGTTTGGGCGTCTTGTTCCTGGCACAAGAGGAGCAGGCAGAGACAAAAGAAGCGACGTCCGTGCGAAGGGATGGCCACCAGTAGTGACGTACAATTGTACTCCATGTTTTCTTCTGACCAGCATGCCCAGCTATTTTCGAGGCATGGCCCCAGTGCAACACTTTTTGCCTGTCGGTCTCAGAGACATAGGTCTTCCCGGGCGGTATCTGAGCCAGGGTGACAAGGGCCACCGGAATGATTTTACTAGGGCAGATGATGGGCTGGGATGTCTCCTCCTCCTGCTCCATGGGCATGAATGACCTGGACAAGGCATCTGCTCGTACATTCTTGTCCGCGGGTCGGAAATGAAGCTGAAAATCGAATCTGGCAAAGAACAAGGACCACCTGGCTTGTCGTGGGTTCAGTCGCTGAGCGGACCGCAGGTATTCCAGGTTCTTGTGGTCCGTGTAAATGATCACGGGGTACACTGCTCCCTCCAGAAGGTAGCGCCATTCCTCCAGAGCCAGTTTGACTGCCAATAGCTCTCGGTCACCGATGGTGTAGTTGCGTTCAGGCGCTGAGAAGCTCTTGGAAAAGAAACCGCAAGTAACCATCTTCCCAGAGGAGGACTTCTGCATGAGCACTGCTCCGGCTCCCGAGGAGGAGGCATCCACCTCCAAGGTGAACTGTCGATTTAACTCCGGACGGTGGAGCACAGGGGAGGAAGCAAATGCCCGCTTCAGGGAGCCAAACGCGGCGTCGGCCGCAGGTGACTAGTCCTTTGGATTAGCCCCCTTCTTGGTCAAGGCGGAGAGAGGTGCAGTCAGAGCAGAAAAGTGAGGGATGAACTGACGGTAATAGTTTGCGAATCCCAGAAAGCGTTGGATTGCCTTCAGTCCAGAAGGAGGGGGCCAGTTGAGAATGGAAGAGACCTTCTCCGGATCCATCTGCAGACCGGTATCGGAGATTACGTAACCCAGGAAGGGAAGAGAAGACTGCTCGAAGACACACTTCTCGTACTTGGCGTACAGACGATTCTCCCTCAGTCTTTGTAGTACCAGCTGCACGTTCTCTCTGTGGGTCTGGAGGTCCGGAGAAAAGACCAGGATGTCATCAAGATACACCACCACACAGACGTAGAGAAGGTCCCGGAACACGTCGTTCACCAATTCCTGAAAGACTGCTGGTGCGTTACACAGGCCGAAGGGCATCACACAGTATTCATAGTGCCCATCGCGAGTATTGAACGCGGTCTTCTATTCGTCCCCAGAGCGGATGCGGACCAGGTTGTAGGCACCCCGAAGATCCAACTTGGTAAACACACGAGCTCCTCTAAGCCGATCAAACAATTCGGGGATGAGCGGCAGGGGGTATTTATTTTTCACGGTGATTTGGTTCAATCCCCGGTAGTCAATGCATGGGCGTAGGTCGCCCTCTTTCTTCTTAACGAAGAAGAAGCCTGCTCCAGCAGGAGAGGAGGATCTCCGAATGAATCCTCTTGCCAGGTTCTCTGTGATGTAGGTAGACATGGCCCTTGTTTCGGCAGGAGAGAGCAGATATATCCGTCCTCGAGGTGGTGTAGTTCCCGGGAGCAGGTCGATGGCACAATCGTAAGGACAATGTGGCGGCAGTACCTCTGACTCCTTTTTATCAAAGACGTCCGCGAAGGACCAATAGGCCGAGGGCAGTCCCGGTAGGGACTCTGGAACCGGAGGTCGTCGGATGGGTTGTATGGTCTTCAGACAGTTCTCGTGGCAAGAGGAGCCCCATCGGGTGATTTCACCAGTACCCCAGCTGACTGACGGTTCGTGTGTCCGTAACCAGGGGAGTCCCAGCAGGATCTGATAAGACATGTGTGGGAGGACATAGAGAGCGATGTTCTCGGTGTGCAGGGCACCGATACGCAGTTCCACCGGCTTGGTGATCCACGAGATGGTGTCAGAGAGGGGTCTCCCATCCACAGAGGCAATCACGAGGGGTTTGTCGAGTGGAGTAACAGGCACCTGGTACTTGTCCACCGTGGCCTGCTGGATGAAATTGCCCGCTGCCCCGGAATCGAGGTACGCCTCGGCCGTGAACCGCGTCTCTCCCGTTGTCACTTGAACAGTCCACGTAACCGGGTCTGAGAGAGTCCCAGCACCTAGGGTGGCCTCTCCTACCAACCCTAGGCTTTGGAGTTTCCCGACCTCTCTGGACAGGAGCGTAGAAGGTGTGTACCCTCTCCGCAGTAGAAGCAGAGACCCTTGGCGAGCCATTCTGCTCGGCGTTGTTCGGACTGCCGTAAACGGTCGATCTGCATGGGCTCGTGGACGGAGACACCAGATGACGTTGACTGAAGTACTGCGGGCTTCTGCGGAGGAGAGGAGTGCCGTATCGGACGTCTCTCACGGGACACCTCTTTGGATCGTTCCTGGAAGCGAAGATCCACTCGAGTCGCTAGGGCAATCAGGGCATCCAGGGTGGACGGCACGTCACGACCAGCCAGCTCATCTTTAATTCGACCCGAGAGGCCTTCCCAGAAGCCGGCGGTTAGAGCCTCATTGTTCCACCCGAGTTCCGAAGCCAAGGTGCGAAAACGGATGGCATATTGGCCCACCGTCAGAGTCCCCTGACGTAACCGGAGGAGAGATGAGGCAGACGCGGAGGCGCGTCCGGGCTCGTCAAAGGTGCCACGAAATGCCTGCAGGAACTCCTGGATGTTGGTGGTCACCGGATCCTCCTTCTCCCACAAGGGGTTCATCCAGGCCAGTGCCTCACCCTCTAGATGGGACATCATGAACGCGACCTTGGCTTGGTCGGAGGCAAACAAGTGCGGCAGCTGCTTGAAATGGAGGGAGCATTGATTTATGAATCCCCTGCAGGTCTTGGGATCTCCGGCGTACCGGGGTGGTGAGGCCAAACGAAGTCTGGATGCATCCGAGGAGGCTGCCACGGGAGCTGTGGCCGTGGATTGTCCAGTGGAAGCTCAAGATGCCGAAGATGTGACCGACGCTTGTAGCGTGTTCAGGTGGGCGTCCACAGAAAACATGAAGTTCAGCATGCGGGTCAGGGTCTCACGCTGGCGTGTGAGTTCCTCCTGCAAGGCCGCTAGTGCTTTGGCGGGATCCATGGCCTGTTCTTACTGTTAGGGCCAGGTGGACGGGCAGACCCAGGAGGTGGATCCACTGGACCGAACACCTTACTGAAGGCAAGGGGTCCGGTAGCCGGAGCACTATAGGTAGCAGGACAGTCCGTTCAAGAGAGTGGAATGCAGAAGTCCCTGGGACCACGGAGTCACTGATGGTAGTCCGGGTGACGGAGCTCAGGTTCGGAGGCCGAGATGTTGTCAGGCAGAGTCCGGAACCGATGGAGCGAGGGGACGGGTCACCACAGGGATCACAGATGGTACGGACTGACGGGATGGCAGATAGTCAGCGTTCGGGGTTCGGGAATCGGCAGGGCCGGATGGCGAGGCAGGAGCAGCTCTAGAAGAGAGATAGGT